>NC_058408.1:68514925-68596709 GCF_002201575.2 Neomonachus schauinslandi
CATCAGGGTCCTGGGACTGAGTCCGACATCAGGGTCCTGGGACTGAGTCCGACATCAGGCTCCCTGCTCAGCGGGGAGTCTGATTCTCCTTCTGCCCCTCCCCACCAGCTCATGCTCTCTCTCAAATAAAGTCTTTAAAAAAAATTATGTTACCTCAAAGATGTGTAACTCATTTCAGTTAATTAAAATTTGTCAAAATTCAGAATTAAGCATATAATCCCAAAATACAATAAAATAATATCTTGTTGTATAAAGATTATTTTGTGAATTTAGAAACTGTGCTCCAAAAATCAGAATGTTCAGTAAAAGCTTAGTAAGTCAGGTGTTTCCCAATCAGAGTGTTATAAAGGTTGACTCCAAGGACAAAATAATGTGAAAAACCCTTAGTTCGACAACCCACATATGGATTATCTATCCGTGTCCTCACCCCATCCCTGCTTTAAACTGTCCATGGCCAATTTTATATTCTGAGTGGCTTTTTTCTCTTCTACACAGGACACTTCCAGACCTTCCCCATCTGTACATTTTAGAGAACAGAAATTAATTTCCATACCTAAGATAAACTTCAAATGACAAATCTGCCCCCTAAACTACAATATAACCCAAAATACAGTATGAATGCTTTAACTTTTTGTTTCTCCCAGGACAAAGATTTGGCTACCAACTTTAAAGCAGTACGTCAAATAGTCAGCAAGGCGACACAGTCCTCTTACCTGCAATAAAAATGCTAAAAGCTGAAACTATTTTGCAAGAAACCAACTGGCAACCACTAAAACTAAAGATGAAAGTTCTATTTGACTAGAAATGGAAAATCCTGTATGTATACACAGACTCTGATAGGGCCTGGTGGACTTCCAAGAGTAGAAAGCTTACACAGAGCTGGATGATGTATAAAACAGAAGGCTAGCTGTCCAGTGGAGTAGTTAAGGGCTGTGGCCCTGAGGTCAGGATGCCCAGATTCAGACCCCGGCCCCGATGACGGTATAACACAGGCAAGCTATTTAGCTTCCACATAGTTCAGTCTCCATCTAAGAGGCTGGCGTGACAGCCCTTAATAGGACTGCAGTAAGGATTAAATTAGACATGACAGATGTAAAAGTCCTTAGCATAATAATCGACACTCGGTAAATATTCAATAATTGTGAGCTAGCCATGGCATTATTATCCTGTTTCTAATATTATTTTATAATACCACACTACCAGAAGTGTCAAAAAGCACCTTAAGCAGTGGCTAAATAAATTATATTTAGTTACTCCCTGATAGTAGATAATCCTAATGCCCATCATACAGCATTAAGCAAACACAACAACCAGATTCAATGCCAAAGAGCCACAAATTAAATCATTAAAAATTATTAAGGCATAACAGTGGCCACTAATCTGCTCACTTGAGGCCAGAGATCTGATTACTAATAATCAGGTTACAGGATTAAGGGACTAATGAAATTTTTCTTTAATACACTGCTGCAGTGATCTTGAGAGGCAACCATAAAAAAACATAATAAAGTCAAAAAGAATCAATAACTGCCAACTATTCTGTGACCACAGCAATTCAAGATGCCCACCTCAGCCTGAGCAGCTGAACGGGAGGCTATTCACCAACAGCTGAGTTCTCTCGTGTTCCATGGGGACGAGCACCCACAGCAGATAATTCTAAAAGTCTGATTTGCATTTGACCTTGACAGCCTAAGAAAACCTAAGCAGTCCCAGGGAAAGTAACACCTATATGCAAAACCTACAATTCAGGGATGAAAAGAAAAGACTCTTAAGAAAGACTGAATTCTTACACCACCCCCTGGGGCAGTAACTATTTGAGACCTAACTGTGAACTGGCAGCTACCACCATCAATATCACCTGAGCCAACTCCTAGAGCAGGAATCTAATAACCACTTACTCAGTAGCCACTAATTTACTCTTCATTTCAAAGCAGCCTTTTTACCTCGGTTTAAAAAGAACGGAAGTGTCTAAAATTCTCTTTGCAGCAAATGGAAATGCATTCATCATTACTTCCCATTATCCTTTTCAGCTGGCAATAACTTGTGGTTGTAAAGCAGAAAAACAAAAAAGAGTTTGGGCAATGTTCGTCAAAGCTTGGATTCCAGCCCTGCCCTGCAGCCCGCTGTAATATGAGAAAGTTCCTGCTTCACATTCTAAAAGAAATGCATTCTTCTCTGAACAGCCCTCTACGTTAACTGCCACCTCTCTTTGTGTCATTGTTTTTATGCGCGCAGCAAATATTTTGTAAGCATTTACTACTTCTTGCTAGAAGCTACATTATGGTACCAGCCTTGAAAGACCCTGATAGCACTTCATAGAAGTTTAAAGTGGAACAGATGAATCACAAACACTACTGTGAGTACGTGGATATTAAAAAGAATTCTAGAATCACCATGCTGCTCATACCCTCTAGAAAGTACCTGAGGGTAGGCGCCCAATTTAAGGCTCTTTTAAAACACAGAGGAAAACAGTGTACAATCAAAAGCACACAGACTTTAGAATTAGTTCCACCATTTATAAGTGTTACAAATTTAGACAAATTACTTAAACTCTCCAAACTTTGGCTTCCTCACCTATAAAAAGGAAATATAAGTATCTACCTTAAATAAGGCTGTTGCGAGGGCTGAATACAATGTCTATTAAATGCCCAGTGCAGTGCCTGATCAATAAATAGAAGCCAGTGTTCTCAAAGACATTTTTAACATTTAGTGGTGACTTGTACTCTTTGGTGGAAAAAATTCATCATATCAACAGAACTTACTGTTCTAAAAAGACAAAGTGAAATCATAAGCTTCCCAGGAGAACCTGTAACTTGATACCATAAATTTGGAGCACTTAACTTATGGCAAGGTGGAAGATTGGAACCTGCAATTAAGAAGTGAGTTATATTTCCTAAGAAGAGTATTTAAACAAGAAAACAAAAAGAATGTAGTGAGATTACAGAGGAAGGACCTGAAGAAGGAAAAAGTCACAAAGCGGCTATACCAATCTGTCAAGTTGAGAAAGGTCCTGTCTCTCCCCATTATCATGTCTCCTCTTCTCAACCCCTCTAGGGAAGAAATATGTTCTCTTAGAAACTGGGAGTCCAAAAAATGGAAGTCTGAAGAGACCAGGTAAACAAGCAATCTCTATATATTAAACCATGTACTAACGCTTTGGACTGACAGGTTTTTGTGTGGTTTTATGAATTTCACTTTAAAATACATATACAATTTAAATAATGTACCTTAGGAGTAGGTCTATCGGTCATCCACACCTTCCTCTGAATTGACATAATCAAATAATTATGGATTAGCTATCAGTTATGAGGGAAATGGGAGATTTCACTAGGTGGAGAGGTTAAGGTACAAAAGAGAGAGAAATGGGTGATTTTAGCACCATTACCTAACGGAGGACACCGCAGGGCAGGGGAAGGGAGAGACTGCAGGAGAGGGTGCAGGGGCGGCCAGAGAACAAACGCTAATAGTCAACAGACCCCCCTTCCTCTGGCTTTTTAGGGGCAATAATGCCCAGCCTATTTCCCTCAAAATCAAAGGCTACTGCAGATTACCAATATTTATCAACTCTAGGACTATGGAACAGGATACCACGTAATGTGAAACGCTAGGGTCTGCAAATACAAACCTGTTCTACCTTATGATCAAACTACAGAGAAATCATTCAAAGATTAATATTCATTTAATTGCATCTTTTTTTTTTAAGCAGTCAGAGGTCACTCAAAAGAAACATTCACACTTACTTCTTTGCCCTGAAGGCTTCTTTCAAGCTTTTCTGAACTCCTTTTGCTTGGAAATGTAGAAATGCACAAATTTCTCAATTTAAATTTAAACCCAGCATACAGACCTGTGCAGAGACACTCTCGTCCAGCCCTAAGGGTTCCAGAGAGAACCCTACTCAACAGATGTTCGAGTACCAGCAAGGCTCCTTAGAATGACACTAAACACTCCAGGTTACTCTGTTCTGAACATCAGGGAAACAGCTCCGAGCCTGGTTCAGAAATAATCACACTATCAAGCTGGAGCAGATGCTCTATGCCTCACATCTAGTCATCTCAAATTTGATCCCATACACTGAAAAAATCTGTTATTTGACTACTGCGGAGTCTACACCCATAAGTGCTTTTATATCTTAAGACGCAATTATCAGAGAAAATGTCTTTTTAAGTCAGTTCTCTTTCGAGCTGGCATCCACTGAAATACTCCATTTTGTTTTTTACTCAAAACCTGAAGGAAATACCTCTTTGAAGAGGAAAGGGAGAAGTAGCTTCAAAATCCTACACCTTCACTCCCCTTTCCAACTGTATCTTCCTAGTTAATAGTCCAAAGTGCAAAAAAGTAATAGAATCAATTGGAAGTAATGCCATAGTTAAGTACATCGTTTCAATCTGATGAGGTGAAATCTGCAATTGAAATACAACTCCCCCAAAAAAGAGCACAGCTTATTCAGAAAGACAAGCCCTGTTGACCACAGAGCTGAAGAAGTACTGTCTATGCCTGGAAATACTAAACCTGAAGTAAGAAACCATGGTGAACAGCTGTAGGCTGGCCTAAAATAGCTAGAGTGAGTAAGTGTAAGAGAAGGTGAGAAAGAAAAAGGATCTCACTCTAGTGACAGCTTCTGGTAAGACCCTCAGCCAGCTGCCAGGATACAGTATATAAATGCTATCATTTCTGGGGCACCTGGGTGGCTCAGTCATTAAGCATCTGCCTTCGGCTCAGGTCATAATCCCAGGGTCCTGGGGTCCGGCCCCGCATCGGGCTCCCTGCTCAGCGGGAAGCCTGCTTCTCCCTCTCCCACTCCCCCTGCTTGTGTTCCCTCTCTCGCTGTGTCTCTCTCTGTCAAATAAATAAAATCTTTAAATAAATAAATAAATAAATAAATGCTATCATTTTTTAGTACTACGAGCCAGGCATTATGCTAATGAGCACACTACACACATCATCTCCTTTACTCCCTCTAACTACTCCGAGCAGTGGGTATTAATACACTTATTTTGCAGGTAAGGAAGTAAACTCGATGGTGCCTGAAGCCCTGAAACCTTCTAAAGGACCCATTTACATCCTAGGATGTTTTCTCTGTGCCCCAGGGAATCCTTACAATTCCCTCTTGGGGGATTTCCAAACTCCAGCCCTGTGCTGCTCAGAGAGCACTTGGGTTCCAACAGCTCCTTGTTTCTCTACTAACCTCCTCATGAAAGAAAGCTCTCTCGGCCACTTCCAAACCACACATTCTCCCAACTTGAGGTCCTCTGGACTATCCCCTGGGAATCACCCGATGGCTAGCCTGTACTTACTTGTGAAATCTCTCCAGGCCCCAGGGGTATCCCACGTCGCTGTGGCCCTAAGTGGGTATGCTGTCCACCTGAACACACCACGGGACACACCCACTTCACTCTGCCCACCCTCTCCCCAGTGGCACCGAGTGGACTGAATATCACCTCCATTCTCTCAACTATCAATTCATACTCAATCCCTTAAGTAAGGACTCAAAATCACCCTCTCTTCAGAAAATCCCTTTACTAGCTTCACTTCCCTGTAATCACTCTCATAGCAGAACGGTACTGGATTGGAAATCAGATCCAGCTTCTAATAATGGTTCTTTTATTTACTGCATTACCTGGACGAATCACTCCACCTTCCTGGGACTGGTTTCTCAACCACAAATGAAGAGAATTTGACTAAATAAGTGCAAAATTAATTCCCACCTCTAAGAATTTTTTATGCAAAAAGGCTAGCAACAGCATTAACTTATAAAAAACAAAAAGTTATCAAATTTTTAAATTATTCAAGGTACTCTAGGGCGCCTGGGTGGCTCAGTTGGTTAAGCGACTGCCTTCGGCTCAGGTCATGATCCTGGAGTCCCTGGATCAAGTCCTGCATCGGGCTCCCTGCTCGGCAGGGAGTCTGCTTCTCCCTCTCCCACTCCCCGTTTGTGTTCCCTCTCTCGCTGTGTCTTTCTCTGTCAAATAAATAAATAAAATCTTTAAATAAATAAATAAATAAATAATGCAAGGCACTCTAAATTTTAAAAATTAATACCCAATATATAAAAACCACAAAAAAGAGAACTTCTACATTTCGAAGGGTGACAGGTTGATTTAATTGTTCATTTTCTATTCTGTATTTGACACATGAGTGAAGACCCAGGTAATCCCTTACAGACTACTGGTCTTCAAATATAGACATTATTCTAATCAGTACTCACTATGCCATATTTTAATATACCAAACATATTTTAAATACTGTGATAGTTGGTCTTATGGGTTAACCTGGTTGGGTTACAAGACCCAGTTAATTCATCAAACATTAACCTAGGTGTTGCAGGGAAGGTATTTTGTAGATGTGGTTAATATCTACAAGAAGCTGACTTTAAATAAAGGAGATTACCCTCGATTGTGTGGGTGCGACTCATCTAATTAGTTGTCGGCTTAAGAACAAAAACTGAGGTTTCCCAGAGAAGGAGCTCTCCTTCAGCCTGGCAGCAGCAATGCCTCCCTCACATTCCAGCCTGTCAGCCTGCCCTGTGGAATTCTGACCTGCTAATCCCCACAACTTCATGAGCCAATTCCTTAAATCTCTTTTGAAACACACACACACACACACTGGCTCTGTCTCTTGGGGAGCCCAAGACACCAACATACTGAAAGACAGACTGCTATTTTTTTTTCTTTTCTGAGTAAGGGTTAACAGATGTCTGTTTCTTGTAACCTTTTTAAAATATTATTTTTTAAATGTTAAAGTATTTTTTTAAATTAGTACTTCCTGCACAAAACCAACAAACTAGCAGTACTGCTATCTCACTGTGCTTTTCTTTACTAAAATACATAGGAGGGAAAAGAACAACAGTGATATTCCCTACCTGGAATTTTTAAGCTCCAAAACTGATTTCAGAAGATCGTAAGATTCCATTCTTTTCTCTGTCATGGCTTTGAAAGTATTTCCTCACTACCAGTTAGTATAACCTCACTGTGGGGAAAGTCAACCATCAGCCCAATCTCAAAAACTGAGGAAGCATACAAAATAGATGTAGACCTTGCCCTACTTGGTGACATTTGCAAAATCAAGCTGAGAATTCTCCAGCTCTAATTTTTATTGTTGATCCATCAATTGGTGAATCTTCAGTGCTACAGTGACAGAGAAAAAGATTTCCGAATCACTACACACACACAAAACTACTAAGGATGTAAGAATCACACACTTAGTGACATCAGTTCACACACTGGTGCCATTCAAAAAACATTATGATACATGATAACTAGAAACTTGTTCTGTAAAGAGGCCAATAGTGTTTAGGCCTTGGAGGCCATCAAGTCTCTATCGCCACTACTCATACCTCTGCTGCTGTCGCCCCAAAGCAGTCAGTGACAATCCATAAATGGATGAGCGTCGCTGTATTCCAACACAACTTTATTTACTAACACAGGCCATAGTTAGCGTGGGGGGTGTAGTTTGCTGACCCCAATAACATCCCTGACAAATAGATATCTGGTCTCTGTTTAAATCCCAGTGACCGTCCTGCTCAGAAGAGTTCCCATAATTGGACTCTTCTCCGAGCTAGGCAGAGTTTCCCCGTGAGGGACATCAAGATTTGGGGATGGGATATTTTCCTATTGTGTAGGACTGTCCAAAGCACTGTGGGTCATTTCGCATCCCTGGTTCCCAAACACTAAATGCTAACTACACACACATACACCCATCACTGTGACAAACAAAAACTTTCCCACAGATTTCCAAATCCCCTGGGGGACTTGTTGGCACCCAGTGGATCAAGATGCACTGAACTGTATCAGCAATGGGAGTAAATGGCAGGTGTCCCACGCAGCCATTCCCCCTTCTGCCTATGGCAGATATAACTAATAAATCACAATATTCTTTAATACCAAGGTTTTTAACACAATGTTCAAGACAACCATCACTAATGAATCAGAATTGTGATGTTAGCACATACTTGTTATCCCTAATCTAAAAAGAGTTCTACATACACACTCTGAAAAGAAACTGGCTTCCTCTGATGTTATAAGGCTGAAACATAATACGGTTTAATTTTAAAACCTAAGGGGCATTGTTAAAGTCTGGTTTCGAGAATGGCTGAGGGGCACTGAAGGCACCGAGGTCCACTGCAGGTGGACCGAGGCCAGGAGTGCAAGGCACACAGCAGCCCTGGGCACAGCTCACTTCTGCGCCACCAGATCATCCTGCGTTCTGCCTGAGTGTTGAATATCCCACCAGAAACACATGTGGACAGAAAACTGTTTAAATTATCTGAGCCATTTAACATAAAAACACAAATTATCTTATTCACACTTTTAATAATCATTAAATTTTCCCAAAATGCAACTGCTTTTTGAAAGCCAAGTCAAGGCCATACCTAACTGTTGTGTGAATTTGACCAAGTTGCTCACCATTTTGGACAATGACCTCAATGACAGCACCAGCATTCAGGGTACGTAAGTACAGCTGAGCTGCCCAGGCCTGCATGTGTGACTGTCTCATTCACAGTCATTCTAGATACAGCGGCAAAACACTGACCATTTGGAACATGTAGAGAACATACATATTAAAAATATATTTTTTGGGAGGCCTGGGTGGCTCAGTCGGTTAAGCGGCTGCCTTCGGCCCAGGTCATGATCCCAGGGTCCTGGGATCGAGTCCCACATCGGGCTCCTTGCTCAGCAGGGAACCTGCTTCTCCCTCTCTCTCCCTCTGCTTGTGCTCTCTCTGTCAAATAAATAAAATCTCTAAAAATAAATAAATAAAAGTTTTAAATATATATATATTTTTTAAGTGATTTCATTTTTGTTCCTCCTTTATATCACAGTAAGAAATTATGTTCATTTCTTTTCCATTAGGTTTGTATATCTATGAATTCATTTCAGGATCCTAAAGGAGGAATTATAAAATACTTATTATAAAAACAGAGTGTTGGATCTGACAGGTTAAGAACCACTGGTCTAAAGATACCTTTTTGGCCAAATTTCCTAACACAGATGCCAATCTTGCCCACACCCTGGAAACAAAGGTAATGCATTTCAAGAGTTCAAAAGCAACTTTAACTGGCTCTTTTACAGATAAACACTAGTTCTCACAATATAGGTGTGGTTTCCGTATGTCCTGTCCTCTGTTGGATAGAGTATACGAGAAAGGGCTGTGAAAACCTAGTGCTGAGGACCTCTCAGTCCCCCAGCTCACCGTCTGTGTCTCAGCAATGACTTCTACCCGATGGTGAAGGGAACTGCCGGGGATTAACTGTTCGTAAAAGAGCCCAGCCATCCCTGAGGCAGCTGCCCTTGCCCACCAGACACAAAGATTCTATCCTCAGTGAGTCCACTTTCCACATTGTTATTTTCCTGAGATCTGTTCCTACTTCACACAGAGCAGGTTCTAGAACAGCATCAACAGAACAGTGTGCAACCAAACACCGAGCAGGCAGAAATATCGCCATCCACACTGGCTGACATGGTGACCCCATGTGGCACGCAAGCCTTGGCCGGGAGGTTTAGTGTGACTGAAGAAAGGCATTTTTCAAGTAGCCGCATGTGACCGCTGACTCCGGTACTGGACAGCACAGCCCTGGAATACGAGAGCTGAAAAGGGGCCTGCAGGCCATGTAATCCAGCCACTCTTACCGTAGGAAACAGACTCCCCACAATAGGAATTAGGAAGCAGTAGCTGAGAGAGGCTTACCCATAACACTGGGCAAAACAAGAACACTGATGGGATCAACCCCTTAACTTTTCACAGGACGGTTACGAGGCCAAGCACCCCACCAGTCACAGCCCATTAGCGGCACAGCTACTTCTGGCACCCAGATATCCTGAACTCAGGTTAGGGCTCCAACTACTCCTCTCCCGTTTTGCACCTAACTCAATGAAAACTCAATTGTTTCATGTCTAACTCCCCTAGTAAATACAGAATTAATCTCGCCAACTGATCGTTCCTCAAGTCTAGACTTAGCTATAAACCATTTTAATGTTAAAAATATGGAGATAAAAAAAAATTAAGATTTGAACTAAAGCTTAAAAAATGTGTCTATATAAGAGATTACTAGCTTGGGATTGAAAGGTTTGACACTGACTGAAAATGAAAATAAGCTCTACAATCTATGTCGATCTACATATAATCCATATGCATAATTATATATCTCCGTTACAATAATGGACTGAGGCCACTGGCAAAGCTTAGTTTCCAAGAACATTAATTATCATTTCCCTCTGTAAGTTTTTAAGTCTTTAGAGTATGGATAAAGAGTTCATATATAGTCAAAAGGCTAACTCCAAGCAAAATCTTAAACATAAGAAATGGCAGGTCCCAGATACTTTCTTTAAACCAGGGTTTCAACTACTCGAGGTTTAAGTGGTAGCCTTCTGTCTGGAGGGCTGGGAGAAAGCCAGCCTCTCTCCCATTGGAAGCACAATTCCAATGATTTGTTTTCTCCATTCTTCAGAGACACGCGTGTAAAAGTGAGTGGTAGAGAGCTGAAAACCCAACACAAATTTTGGGATGGCCTCTAAGTAATTCTTGGTTCTCCCAGGGCATAAGGGCACCTGATCCAGAGAACCACCACTTGTCACACCTCTCTGCAGAAAACCTGGCATAAAATTACACAGACAATCTGCCTGTAAGCCCTACAAGGAGCATGAGCTATGTAGCTATCATCAATCCAAAGCCAGCCCTGGCTCCACGCAAGCTTGAAGAGGTAGGTATTAATAAATGTAAAAGACAAAGCTGAAAAGGATAAGCGAGTAAGAAAACTGGGACCAAAATAGATCACTACAGGCTGAAATGCTGGACCTCTGAGACCCAGGCAGGATCAAATTTAACAGGAATAAATGTAAAGTCCTGTAGTTCAGTTCAAAAACCAGTTGCACAGGTGCAAGGACCAGACTAACAGATTTCCCATGAAAATTTTGGGGGCTTTGACTTACCAAATGCTTAATATAAGAGCAAGATGTGTCTTCTTAAATGTTAATGTAATTTTGGACTTCAGTAATATTGAACGTGCAGTAATAGAATTTTACAGGAAGTAATGATCCCCCCATTTGCTGCCTTGATCAGATGTCTAAAGCAGCATGGACAATTATGGAAGCCATATTTTCAAGATACTGCCAACCTACTGCAGCCAGAATAGTATGATCAGGATGGTGAGAGATCTAGGTAGTGGCATTATTTAACCTGAGAAGAGACACTTAACCTTAAATATATGACAAAATTTTACATTGCAAAGGGAAAATAGATCTTCTATGTTGTTCTGGATGATATAACTAAAACGAATCGATAAAAACCACAATAGGTAATTTGGATCTGTTATAAGTAAAAAAAATACTCTTATACCTGGAGCCTCCCAACAATGAAGCAAGGCCGATTAGAAAGAGGTGAACACCTTGTTACTCTAAGTTTTCCTGCAAGGGCCATAAATAAATCCCTTCCCATAAACTTTGAGAAGGGAAGGGTCATGAGAGTATCCAAATTAGGTAGAAGACTGGATTAAATGACTTTACTACCGGTCCACTCTAATCCTGCAGTGATACTATGTTAAGTGCAGAAGAAAAGATTAAGTAGAGTCAGCACTTTCTTCCCCTAACACCAAGTTCAGTTGGTGAAAAGAGAGAAGAAACAAGAAAACCAAAAGGATTCTTTTTATTTTTTTATTTTTTAAGATTTTATTTATTTATTTGACAGAGAGAGACACAGCGAGAGAGGGAACACAAGCAGGGGGAGTGGGAGAGGGAGAAGCAGGCTTCCCGCTGAGCAGGGAGCCCAATGCAGGGCTCGATCCCAGGACCCTGGGATCACGACCTGAGCCAAAGGCAGACGCTTAACAACTGAGCCACCCAGGCGCCCCGCCAGAAGAATTTTAAAATACATTCAAAAATATGTGATATAGGATCTAAAAGTGAGATGCAGTAGAACAGGTGAATCGGGATCAAGGGTATATGGATTTAGGGTTAGAAGACCGGGGGGCTGCATCCCAGAACCAACACAGCCTCGTTCCAGAGGACATCCGGTAAGTCACTGAACCATTCTGTATAGCTCATGGTTTCCGTCTCTGACATGGGATACTACCTGTCCTGCCCTAAGGACCAAATGACTAGATAAGAGAAGCACTCTGTAAATAATTTACACATAAATGGTCATTATTCTACGTTAGTCAGACTCTTCTAAGCTCTGCACTTTAAAAAGGGTATGAAAGGGGGACCTGGGTGGCTCAGTTGTTAAGCATCTGCCTTCCACTCAGGTCATGATCCCAGGGTCCTGGGATCGAGCCCCGCATCAGGCTCCCTGCTCAGCGGGAAGCCTGCTTCTCCCTCTCCCACTCCCCCTGCTTGTGTTCCCTCTCTCACTGTGTCTCTCTCTGTCAAATAAATAAATAAAATCTTTTAAAAATAAATAAATAAAATAAAAAAATAAAAAGGGTATGAAAAACCTAGGATCTTGAAAGATCAACCAACATAAGGCCCTGTGAATGGCCTAAAGACATAGAAAGAGTATTTTTAGGTAGAAATCCTAAAGGATAAAAATACTCTTACCTGAGGTGTTAACAAGGTATTTATTACAAAATACGTTAAATGTCCTTAAAAAGGGTGCTGTTTAGCTGTTTTCAATAACCAAGGGCTAGAGATTAAGAGGAGGTGCCTAGGTGGCTCAGTTGGTTGAGCATCTTGGTTTGATTGAGCCAAAATCCTCTTGGTTTTGCCTCAAGTCATAATCTCAGGTTCTGAGATCAAGTGGGCAGCAGCTCCTTGCTCAGCAGGGAAGTCTGCTTGGAGATTCTCTCCCTCTGCTCCTTCCCCCATGCATGCTCTCTCTCTCTCAATTAAATAAATAAATCCTTAAAAAAAAAAAAAAAGGCAGACTTGAATGACTGTAAGCAAGATCAGGTAGGTCTAAGGAAGAACATTTACATGGTTGTTTTGAAATCAAATGAAAAGGTATAAGCCACAAAGCAACAGACAGACATAAGAATTATAACCCCAGTCAGGATGATAAGACCTTGCAAGAGGCTACAGAGGTCTAGAAATCAAAGCACACTGGTCGTGGACTGGTCAACATTCACCACCCTTCAGTGATTCACGTCAGATTCTCTACCAATGTACTTTCTAGCACTAGCACTGAGTGAGTTAGAGCCAATCAATTAACTGTTAGGAAAGAAAAAGAAAGTTAGCAGTTCCATTCAGAAGTATATTTTACATGAGCATTCTACTTGGGGCACCTGGTTGGCTCGGTCAGAAAACCATGTGACTCCTGATCTCAGGGTCATGAGTTCGAGCTCCACACTGGGTGTAGAGATTACTTCAAAAAAAAAAAAGTGTTCTCGTTCTTAAGTGATAAAGCAAATGGGATAAAATGTTAATAGGTGAATCCAAATAAAAGGTATACAGGTGGTTCCTTGTACTATTTTTATTTTTGCAACTCTATTCAATCACTGTGAAAGAGTCACCACTTAGGTTTAAAATATTAGGTGTTGACTCTGATAGTCCTTATCTGCATAGTCTTAGCTCTTGTGGTAAAGTGTAGAACTTGATAATGCATCACTTCCTAGGGTCTGCCCTACCTCCTCTGCCACTTTAATTAAGACACGTTCGCTCATATATACTGCCTGGTCTTCTCATCAATCTCCACGTTTTCTTCTAGATATTGAAAATAAAACCCAAAGCTAAAATAAACCTCAATATTTATTTTTTTATTCACATTTCAACCCTTCCCTCAAGACTTTCCATGATTCCTAATTACCACATAAACTTTTGACTTCAAGAGCCTCTGCCACGTCATTCTCATGGAGGTGGGAGAAGTAGGAGGGATTTCTCTTTCTGCTCCCTGCAGGTAATAAAACAGTGCATTGTCTGTACGGTACTTTAAAACAATAATAAAGCCAACTAAGTCTTTCTGCTGATTTTATTATCACCAAGCACTGGCAATTCTAAACAATGTCAGGGCTAAGATACTCCCAACCACCAGAGACAGCTCCCATCACCACCTCTTAACAGGTCAACAGTAATGGTTGCCTCCCCCACATCTTTTATTTGACAGTTTTTCTTTTCATTAGGATCTCGAATTAAAGCAAACAAACCAAGAAAAGTAGTAAAAGAGCAATGACTAATGGCAATCAGTGTATTTTCTATAATATCTCCAACTGTATCACTTTAATAGGAAAGTTTGTGTATAACTTAATGTGATGCCTCACTCTAAGCAAAACTAAGTAGAGTCCATTTATACAATCCAACCAATTATGATTTAGTATTAAAACTACTTTTTAAACAATAATAATGTAAACAAATGGTTCACAGCCATAACTGAGTGTCTGGAGGGTGGAAAATTTGCCAAGATTTATGGGATCAGACTTGGTAGAATGAACAAGGTTAGACCAACAGGACTGCAGCCCTTTCGGCTGCTCTGATCCCCCGAGTCACACCGAGGCCAGGTCACCTTAGTCACTGAGAGAAAAGGTCTAACTCAGCAGAAGAAAAAGGACAGAAGTCCTACTAAAAGAAGGGGTTGACTATGCCTCACCCAACCTTACATTACAGACAAGGCAGCTGGGTAGTAAGTCAGCAGAAAACCAACACTCTCCTTGGAATCTCCTTGTCCAGAAGCAGTATTCCTCAGCAGTAACAAATTCTCCTGATTCCATCAAATGGCAGGGAATGGCTTTCTAACTAGGGGGTACAGATAACTGAGACTGGACTATGTAATTACAAAATTGACAATCAGAGAGCACAGAACCAAAAAACTCATATAGCAAACTACTTCATATATTACAAACAGGTGATGATGGAAAAGAGACTGTGTACATAGGTGTATACAAAAACAGAGTTTGGGCTTATCACTGTTTTAGTAGTTCTCCCAAAGCACAGATACATAGTTTGCCATAGCAGAAACAAAAAGAAATAATAAATCCATAAGAATAACTAGTAATTTGCTGCACCCTCATAAAAAATTTCCACTATTGGTTAAACTGTAAAATGTATCTAAATCCTACAGAATAACATGTAGGATTTATCTATAAAAGCCTAAAAATGTACTCAATTAGGACAAAGAACAAAAATTTCAAAGATTATCCAGAACACAGAGCAATCAAATTTCAAATATATCATTCAGACATATAACTAGAAACTTGCCACAGAAGGCAAGCTCTTGTGTTTCAAAAACAAGCACTTCCTCTACCCAAACTAAAGGCTAAAGACCGGCATACTTTCTCAAGTGCTTTATCTCCCAAAAGCCAAGGGAAAAGGGAAAGAATACATTTTTTTTTTTTAAAGATTTTATTTATTTATTTGAGAGAGAGAGAATGAGAGACAGAGAGCATGAGAGGGAAGAGGGTCAGAGGGAGAAGCAGACTCCCTGCCAAGCAGGGAGCCCGATGCGGGACTCAATCCTGGGACTCCAGGATCATGACCTGAGCCGAAGGCAGTCGCTTAACCAACTGAGCCACCCAGGCGCCCAAGAATACATTTTTTAAACCAAGATTTTATGGAAAATTCAGGACAAGCCTTACCAGAAAAAAAAAAATTGTCTAATTTAAGGAAATGAGATTAAATTAAGAGATACATACACAGAAATGTACACAGCAGTTAATCAATAACTATAAAGATCAGTGTCATCTTTTCATTTTCTAATTTGAGAAATTATTGAATATGCTCAATTACATGTTAAAGCATTGTTTATTCCTCAGCACTGCTTTCCAACTGTGTCCCTAAATATAAGGAAATCATAACTATGTAACTCAAGCACAGACTTTCAAGTCCATCAAGAGTTTATACATGTTACTAATACTGGAATTTGAAATCTGGAAGAGAGTAGATCCTAACTGTTCTCACCACACACACACACACACACACACACAAAGATGGTTAAATATGTGTGGTGATGATCTGCCATCAGCTTGACTGTGGCAATCATTTCACAATATGTATATATATCTATCTCACTGTACATCTTAAATAGATACAACTTTTATTTGTCAATTATACCTCCATAAAACTGGGGTTGTGGGAGGAATTTATAAGCTAGCAAGACACTAAGGCAGCAATAAATATAAAACATTCTAGTTTATTTAATTAGTGCAAGTCAGACCACCAAATCAGATCCAAAAATTACCTGTACCAATACAGTAATTTGAAAAATAAAAACGTTTAACACTTGAAATAGCAAACACCTGCAACAAGCAAGCGCTCATCAGATATCACCCTCCACCAACCACAACGTGATGGCTGTCCCTAGCTACCTTGCCCAGTTTGTGCAACCGCTGCTCAAAGCCCGGAGTCTCTGTAATTACACTTACGGGAAACACTACACGATGTAGATTGGGAAGCACATATTAATTGCAGCCAATAAAACTTAACATACAACGCAGACAAAAACTGAAATTAATAATGATCACCTCCGGTAATGTTATAACAAGCCCACACACTTCACTGGACACTAAAGAAAACTGAACATGTTTAATGTGTATATAACAACAGATCTTGGGTCATTAATATTTCTTAACACGCTGTCAATGGCAACGTAGCAGAAATAAAGCCTAAGTAAATTTTTAGGAATTGGTCGAAACTGTCTGCAGGCTTCTGTACAGTTGCGCTTTTCCGGTTCAGCCGAGAACTGAAGCAATAGTAGAAACGCTGTCTGTTAAGCAGAACCCTGCTAAGTCCCACTGCAGCTGTGAAGGCATTCAGAAGCTCTGTGCACGACGGAGGCGGAAAGACAACCCGGACTGCTACCCGCTCGGGGAAGAGCACCGAGCACGACCGCGGGTCTCGGGGGCGCCTGCACGCCGCAGTCGGGGGGTGGGGGTCCCAGCCCCACCGCGGGGGCAGGCGACTACAAATCATACATGACCTGACGGGTCTGACAAAGAGAGCGGCACGAGTGGCCACGGGCAGGGGAGAGTCCACGCTTCCCCGGGAATGCGAGCTCTCCTCGGAGACCCGCACGGGGTGAGCACACACACGCCCCGAGGAGCCAGCACCACCTGGCGGGGGGGGGTCCCACGAGCTCGGCGTCCAGCAGCGGGCGGCCGGCCACCTTCCCGACCCGCTGCGCCCGCACCCTTCTCGCCCGCGACCTCCAGACGACGGCTGACCCTCCCCGCCAGCCCCCTGGGCCGCCCCGCGGCCCGCCTCGTCCAGGCCCCCGCCCTCTGGGACGCATCCCCTGCCCGGGGTCGCCCGCGCCCCCCGCCCCGGCTTCCCCCCTCACGGCTGCCCTCGGGGCTACCCGCGCCCACCGCCCCCGACCGTCCTCGCCTCCCTCAAGCCCGGGGCCCCTGCTCGCCCTCCGCCCGCGCGGGATGCCCGCCCGCCGCGTCCCTACCCTGTCTCCCCGTCCCGCGGCGCCGAAACGCGTCCACTGAGGAGACGGGTGCGTCCAATGAGGAGACGGCCGCCCGGGACCCGCCGGCCCCGATGCGGACCCGGAGCCGGCTTCCGCCTCCCGCCGGAAGGCGTCCGCGAGCGGGACCGGAAGTCCCGCCCCAGCCTGCGGGGTGGGTGCGGGGCGCGGGCGGGGAGCCGCGGAGGCGCTCCCGCGGCCTCCCCTCCCCGGGTGCTGCCCACTCTGGCGGCAGCCGGCTCAGCCGGCGGGCGCTGCGGGCGGGACGGAGCACCTGAGCCTGGCGGGAGGTCACACACACGTCCGCGGGCTGGGCACAGCGCTGGCCGTGAACGCGCGCGGGGCGGTGCTGCGGAGGGGGCGCGGCGCCAGAGGCGCGGCGCCGGGGGCGGGGGCTGACGGGCGCCGGCGACGGCTGCGAGCTGAAGGCGGGACGAGGCAAGAGTGCATGCAGGGGAGACTGGCGCCAGACCCAGACCGGCCGCGTGGGGGAGTCGGGGGTGCTACACCTGGGAGCTAGGGGCTCACTGGGAGCCGGGGGCCGGGGGGCTGCCTCGGGGGCCCGGGGTGGGGGGGCGCGCATCGGGAGCTGGGGCGCAGCCACCGCAACAAGGTCGAAGATCACGGAGCCAGGAGGAAGTACCGGGGCCCGCCGGACCACCAAGACTGCTGGACCTTGTACTAAGGAGCTTGGACTTTGGACTCCTTACAGCAGGGAGGGCGGGTTCTCTAGGGCAGTAGAGAAAGTCGGGAGTTGTGGGGTTGACTAGTGTCATGGACCTGGTCATCAAAGAAAAATACAAAGACTGTGGACAGAACATTTCACCCTCGAGGGAGCGTTTCCAAAACTGCGGTACCCAGATGCAAAAACGGCGGTGGAGGACTAAGTCCTGTAAGGCAGGACCACAGGGTTCTCACCCCTCAGGTCACCCCATTGGGCAAGTCACCCCCACCGAGCGAGATGCCAGCTGAAGCCACAGGGAATCACAGAATGGGCTGAGGAGGAGAAAACTACCCACTACAGTAATGAGGATTGTTGGCTCTATTGAGTTATTTTCTTGCTTGCTACTAGTGTTTAATAAGTACCTTCTCGCACACCAGGCCCCCCTTTTCCTTTTTAGAAAAAGCGTGACAAAAATTTTTCTTTTCCTTTTGCCAGTAGCAGGGTATGTTGTGATATACACAGATAGGATTGTTACGGAAGAACGGGAAGAATGGAGGTCATGTAGAAAGTCTGTACCCTGAGGCCACAACATCCCCTCTGGATGAAGTAGTAGGGCACACCTTGGGGAGGCGAGCAGTCCATTTGTGGTGGTGTATGAAATAATCCAATCATGCGGTAGAGAGGTGTAACTTTGAAGGAATGAAAAGATTGTGTTTACGCGCTCGCACTAGCGCGCATGCATGTGCACACTGGGGCTGGGCCACCAAGAAGTAGAATGTAAGAGGCACTCCATGAAATATTTTGCTATAGATCATCACAGTTGTTTGTCGTTTTGTTGTATGAATGGCCCTAACACACAGGGCAATCCATTAAAGAGCCATATATGCATACACAGGTGACCGTGTTCTAGGGTGACCAAATGTCCTGGTTTGCCCAGGATTGCGGGGGATCCCAGGACCCTGGAATTTTGGTGCTTAAACTGGGATAGTGCTGGGAAAAGTGGGACAAGTTGTTCCTACTATCATCCCCTGTAAATGAGATTAATCCAGAGATGGACACATCCTAAACCGGGCCATTTAGACTCTTCCCCCACCCCCAGGGATTTAAAATATGGCATAGGAAAACAAGAAAGCCCTTAGAGCAGACACATAAAGGGCAGTGCCCTAAAGGAAAGATCTGTTAACGCCCTTTGCCAAGGACCCAGGACCTGCTGTGTCTCCTTTGATTGCAGGAGATACCCTGTGTACTTGGAACATTTTGTTGCCTGACTTGCCAGAGAAGGTTTCTGCTGCTTGCAAGCACCCACAGCACACCCTTGTTTAAGACCATCTGCTCTCAGAGCCCCTGCTGAATGGGCACTGAGACAAATGGTCCCGGCTGATCACCACAGCAAACTGCAGTAGATCCATTACAAACCCAAACAGCTTGAGAGTCTTATGCACAGGTTTTGGTCATAATTGGAGCTACAATTGGTCTCTCCTGTTGAGATAGAAATGTCACGTGAATCTAGAATTGGGTTAGGCATGAGCAAGATGTCGGAGGCACGGAGAGCGAAAGGTGGGGAAACTGGAGGGAAGAGAGAAGACAGGATTATCTGAGAGGTGTTCATCTTAGTCCCCACCTGCCAGGTTTTGTTTTCCAGTCCCTTGTGAGGTCCAGCTACACTTCCTATCCTCAAATTGTATTAAAATTCTATGTCCTTCTGGGGCGCCTGGGGGGCTCAGTCTGTTAAGTGTCCGACTCTTGATTTCGGCTCAGGTCATGATCTCAGGGTCCTGAGATAGAGCCCCATGTCAGGCTCTGTGCTTAGTGGGGAGGCTGCTGGAGAGTCTCCCTTTGCCCCTCCCCCCCTCAAATTTTAAAAAATCTTTTAAAAAATAAATAAAATTCTGTGTCCTTCTGATAAAGTCCCCTTTTCCTTGAGTTAGTTTTAGTAGGTTTCTATTCCCAGCAATGGAACAACAAGACAGCAATTCACAAGACACAGGTTGCCTGCTCACCCTACAGCATCCATCCCTTCTCAGCAGAGCTCCTGAGCCAGCTTGTCCTCCCAGGCCAATGACAGGAGGAAGATTTGCACACCTCCACTGCTGCCTGGACCCTTCAGGAAAACTGCCTCAGGGTGCATGGGAGGGAGACAGGGAAACCATGTATTCCAAAGTCCTTGTTATGCAGAGGGGAGAACGGAAGTCCACTTGGACATAGTGGTTTTCCCAAGTCAAACAGTTTCAACCATCCCAGAGACAGGATTAGTGCAAAATCTTCTCCCTCCCAGTCCGTGGCCTGATTTTCTGGTGTGGAGGGAGTGTAATACCCCCCGGACGCCAATGTGAGGTCCCCAGGTGGGCTGCTGAGCTTCTTGCCTCTAGCATCAGCTGGACTGCAAAATCGTGACTCTGTTTCATTGTCAGTGAGGGTGGAAAACAGACATCTCGCTCGGAATCAGGAGAGAACGTTTTAAGGAAACATTTTCTCAGTACTCACCACTGGCTCAGACAAATAAATGAGTTAACTAACGGAGCTAATAAGGTTAAAGAGTGTATTTACACTTTCTATATATATTCTCTCTCATTCATACATGGGTGTTTTTCTTATCTGTATTTGTTCATAAAGATCAACCAGCATCACCATCCTCAGCAGCAGTTAGGTCCACAGCTGTGCCTCGATCCCTTTGCACACAGTCACTAGTAATTTGTTGCAAAATAAACTCGTCTGTAGTCGGGGGCAATCAGAACATCATGTCCCTTGGAATACTAACCACTTAGTGTAAAATCATATTAATTAAAGATTATGTATTGAACAATAAGTTCAGCCAATGCTCTCCAATTAATAATTCCCAACTGGGCTGCAGAGTCCTAAAGGCAAGGTATTTTTTATGAGGATCTCAATCTTCTGTGATTCAATAATACCACTTAAAGTGAAAATTGACTCATGACATTTAAGGTGGTGTTTTCTTCCCAAAAGGGTAGCCTGGGGAATTGCCCCAGAAATGTTTCTATTTGATTGGAATATTTAAAAACATAACCTTTGATATTTTGGTCTATTTTTTTATTGTGGTCAAATATATAAAACATAAAATTTACTATTTCAGCCATATTCAAATGTACAATGTTGCGTGGTCGCCATCCCCGTCCATCTCTAGAACTTTCTCATCTTCCCAAACTGAAACTTCAGACCCAGGAAACAGTAACTCTCCATTCCCCAGCTCCCCTAAATCTAATTTTGGTCTAGGTTTATAGGTTTCATATCCCATAAAAATATGTTCAACACAGATTCATATCTTCTGCAAGTAAACATTTATAAATAGAAATAAAATAGGGCCTTATTCACCTCTTGTCTCCTATGGAATTCAAATGAAACCTGTGATTTCCACAGGGACACTTTGTATAATAATCAGATATTTCTACTTCAGACCTCTTTAAGACCTACACCTGGTAATCCCACCTGTAAAACACAACAGAGAAACTTGGCACGATACTCATTAACTGGAAAATTTGGGTGGGTATGTTCTGAAGGACTTTTATACAAGCTGATAACTGTAAATGCCAATCCTTGCTTGCCTTTTTGCAAAAGCGACGAGCATTCCACATATCTGATTGGAGCACAAGCCTCGCTGTGTTTTCCTCCCAATGGCTTCATAGCTAAGCAGAAACGCTCCTGCCAGAGAAAGCTTCACCTGCTTCATCCCAGCAGGGCTGGTAAAGCAAGCCTTTCCTGGTGAATAAAGGGTTCACTCCACAGTTTGGTAACAGAAGTAGACACGCAGCTCAAAATCTCACCACTAGGTAAATAATAAACTGACTTTTCAGCTCTGAGTCTCAATGATACAAACTTATTTCCTTAGAAGAAATTAGCTACAGGCTGGGAAGTTCAAGGCAAAACTCTCCCTGCAAAAACAATGGATGTGTGCCTTAAAGAGGAGCATGGCAGGTGCCTGGCTAGCTCAATGGGTGGGACACGCAACTCCTCACCTGGGGGGCGTGAGTTCGAGCCCCATGGTGGGCATAGATCTTACATTAAAAAGACAAAAAAAAAAAAAAAAGAGAGAGGAATATGCCTTCTGTGCAAGAGTCTCCTGATTAGTTAGTAAGAAGTCACTTCCTTCGGCACTCTCTTAACTTTTAAAATCAAGTGATACCTACAGGTTGGTTATATCTGCCTTGAGTAGACATGGCAGAATCATAGAGAGTTAGCTCTCTTCCTCTGTATTTTTGTCCTGAGACAGACCTCCACATTACAGATACTCACTGCCCAGAAAAATACCCTGCACATAGAGTTGCCAGATAAAATGCAGGATGTCCAGTTACATTTGAATTTCGTGTTATTTTTAGTATAAGTGAGGTAGGGGAGCTGAAGGGACTTCATCTAGAAAGGCTCCATCTCTGCTGTTTCTCAGCTAGGCCCCATCTATTTGTGTTCTATATGTCCTTGCATCTGAGCGACCCAAAAAGCTGTTCCCACTCCAGGAGGGAAGCAAGAAAGTTCATCATCCCTTGAGTTCCGTCCTCTGCCCCCAAAGACCTGATAACATCTCAGAACTGGATCTCAAGCATGTTCCAGAACAATAGAGTCAAACCTCGGTTGACACTGGCATCAATACCCCTGACCTTCGCTGATTCATGGAATAACATCTGTTCACCTGTCACTCACCTTCGATTGGACCCCATTCTGGATTCCTGAAGGAGCATGGACTCTGGACCTCTAACCCCAAGCGATGGGGAGACTCCTCCTTTCTGAGTCTCCCAGTCGTCTGCCTGCTCTACTGTATCATTGACATTATTCCATAGACTCTGTTCTCACTTCCTCCTGGCTTGCATTTGATTTCTAGGTTGTGTGAAGCCAAGGACCCTCCTGGCTGGTTCTGCGGGGCTCCCTCCGGGTCCTTGGACCTGGCCTGCCTGCGTCATAAGTATGTCCCAAAGATTGCATGGGACAAATTTATCATAAGAGAGTATTTATTTATTGTTTATGTAAATTTTGAATGTAACTGAGCATCCTCATTATTTGCGAAATCTGGCAACCCTATTGCACATAAGCAAGATTCCTTAAATATAGCAATGCATTTTTTTTCTCTACCAAGTATGCATAGAGCATTAGACTGTATCACAACGATCCACCCTTGCACACTTTCCTTAACATTTCATAATAAAAAACAGAAGCAAGACCACAGATCTGGGAAGGGGATTGTTAAGAACTCAACGGGAAGTGTGGAAGCCTGAATCCCAGAGATAGATCTGATTTCCACGTGGTTGTAAAGCAGTAACTTATGGTGGAGGTTGAGTTCTGGAGTCTAGGATTTTACCTGAGAACTCGCTGGGCAAGTGCTTTTGAGCGAGACTGGTTGCTTCATGGTACTTTCGAAGTACTTTTCTGTAGTGTTTTGTTTTTTTTCTCGAATCATGTTCTGTATCTTGTTATTCTTTTTTTTCCTCATGGCAGTCAAATAGAATTTTCATATTAGAGGAGTACAGCCCAAAAAATGTTGGAGGAATTTCTGGAAAGGGGAACACTGAGACATTTACAATGCCGACCTCTCTCTCTGCACCCTCTTTACTGTTCACTCTAACAAAGACTAACCACATGCTGTCTGTGAGACTGTGCACCTTCCCCTGGCCGGAGATCTGTGTGCTTCGGGCCCATCTCCCCGACAAGGGAACTGCATGTGCCTTCCCCTGGCCAGGGACCTGCGTGGGTCGCCCAAGCCCCCAGCCCTGGGGCCTCCATGTGGAGGCCCCTGCAGGTGTCCTCTCCCCGGCTCTTGTGTCGTTTTGTCACTTGAGACATCTTGCAAGCGCTGTAAGCGGCTCCTCTCTGCATGGAGGTGTGACCAATAATATCTACACAGACACAGGGCTTTCCTGTCCGTCCTTTTTTATTAGTCTTATTAGCCTTTTGCTAACCTTCTTACCAACTAAGCATAGGCTCAGTCGTCTGTTCATTCAACAAGTATCCAGACAGCATCAAGCCCACTAGGCCCATCAGTAAACAAGAAAACAATTCCTACCCTGAGCAGCTTGCATTCGAAAGGGGGGTGGGGGGAGACAAAAATAAACAATACAGCAATAAATAAATATGTTAAATATGTTACAATTTTACATATTTATTTATTCACATGATGATTAAATGTTCATTTATTATAACTTAACATGTTTATCTTACCATGATAAATATTTTAGGAAAAATAGGGCATGATGAAAGACAAGGGCAGTGGGGGGGGGGCGGGTCAATTACAATCATCAGGAAGTGACACTGGAGCAGAGGGCATGTCTGAGGAAAAGTGTTCCAAGACAGAACAGCCCGGGCAAAGGCCCCGAGGCAGGAGTATGACAATGGAATTCTGGATGTCCAGCTCTGAAGCCTGCAGCGTGCTCACACGTGTCTCAGTTCTGGCTCAGGCTCAGACTGGACTCCCTTCCAGAATGACTGATTTGCTTGCATTTCTGTCTCTGCCCGCGCCCCCTCCAGCCCTGTGGACTCTTCCCCTTTGCCCACTGTCCCTGTGAGGTTGCCCATGTGGTCAGTGGGACATTGCTTCTTGTTTTCTGTCGGCATCACCTGGGATGACCCTTTGCCTTGGGAATGGCTGTGGGGACCAGCCCCCAGCCTCATCAGGTCCCTGGAGGGCAGGAAACTACAATGTTCCTTGGTTTCCCAGCCCGGTGGATAGGGTGCTCCCTGCCTCCCTCACCTCTCCTGATGTCCATCACTCGGATAACCAATTCCCTTCTCAGATTCTCTTCTTTAGGGTGACTGGTGTCACAGACTATGTTTTCTTCGGCTCCGATTCCAAGCACCCGGCACAGAACCCAGCCAGTGACAGCGCTCCGTCAAGGTTTGCTCAATGAATAAGGCACAAGTATTCCTCTCTACTCAGCAGCTAAGTAAATTGAGACCAGTGACTGGAGGCGTGACATCCAGCCCCACCTTTGTCATTAAGGATTGAGAAAGCTACCTTGGTTTGCTTTGTCAGAGTAGGCAACCCTTGCCCAAGCCCTCACTCGCCTCACGGAGGGAGTTTGTGCAGAATGGGGAGGGTGTGGAGGCGCGCGTGGAGAACACAGTCGGGAACAATCAGTCCTCACGCGCACAGTTGTTAGTCCATGGAGGTTCTGAAACAAGGAGAGAGTGTTTAGGCTAAAATTATTTACTAAAATCATTAGCGTTTGGCCCACTGCCCACCAAAAGTCTGCCAAAACATGGGCCACTTACTGACAGGGAGCCCTAGCCAGATGCCGAGCAGCTTAGTTCATTTGCTCAGAAAATATAAAAGAACATCTCTCTGGGAATACTCGTGTACTAGGGAAACACCACCCCCATTTTAAATGCTCGACTGTATTCCTGAAAGGAAATTGGGTTGTAATAGAAACAAAGCAAATGTTACCCTGAACATGGAGCAGGGCTGCCCAGGGCCCCGCACGCACTGAGCATGGAACAATCGTGACGCTCTCCCATCCACATTCTTTATTAGAGCTCCAATCTATGACGCAATCATCCTGCAGAACTCAAACCACTTTGGATCCTGTAACAAGCAGACGAGAGACAGGTTGACTTTGATGCACTTTTCCATCCCAGCCACTGCCTCCATATAAACTCCCTCTTTTGGATTGCTGTCATGGCTTCCAGCCTGGACTTCTGGCCACTCGCTCAGGCCATACTACACGTTGCTTTCAGGTGTTTTTCCAAATCTCCCTTACTTAGTTCAAATACCAGCTTTGTCACTTACTAGCTGCGTGACCTCAGGTAACTTGGTCAACCTCTCTGTGCGTTGGCTTCATCATCTTAAAATGGGGATGATAACAGTACCTACCTGATAAAATCGGTGCCCCAGATCAAAGTAAGTTAAAGCGGGTGAAGTACTCAGGACTATGCCTGCACATTGATACCGAGATGTAAGTGGTGGTCATTCCTGTTACACTTGCAAACACTAGCTGGCTTCACGCTGCTTTTGGGATAAAATGCAATCCTTTAGCAGATACGGGTTTTCCTACTCAGAATCTCCAACTGTCTTTCCAGACTCATCCTCCACCTTTTCCCTTTCTACTTCTCCCCATGATTACGTGTCTCTTCACCGCTCCGACAAAACCTACGTTCTTGCGAGAAGGTTCTGTAAGCTGGACCTCGAACACCACTGCCTTCCCTGTCTTTTCTTATTGAGTGTTTTGCATGTGCTTTTCTCTATATGCGGAATGTTCTGCCTCTTCCTCCATGACACACGCCATCCACCTTCCGGGCGCTCCCGGCTGGGACTCTGTCTGTGCAGCCACCCAGCACCCTCCAAACAGAGGAAACAGCTCTGGTTCCCCAGGCCAACGGAAGCCTTCACGTCTCTGAAGGGCCAATAACCACAGTGTACGCCACCTCACGTGGTTGTTATTTGTCTCTCCTCATAGGAATTCATGCTCCCTGGAAGGCAGGAAATGTACCCAAACCGATGACTTCGGTGCTTGGCATGTGTTCAAGAAATGCACAAGTAATTGAATTGATCACATAAAAGCAACTCGGAACGGGCAGAGGAACTGGCCTGTCACTCAGGGACTCCCGTACCACCGCTGCTGGGTGAGAGGAGCTGAGACTTTGGGCTGGGTGACTTCTGACTCAACGACTCCAAGAGAAGCTAGAAAAGTTCATGCTGTGTGGTAATATAGTTGACTGGATGCAAATAATAAATCGGACTCCAATATTGTCATTTCATTGTACTACTTTAAAAAATTTTTATACCAAAAAGATGTGTAAACACATGTGACAGACCAAAAGTTGGTTCTCAAGGTAATGAGTGTCGTGAGAGTTCACAGAACTCAACTGCACCAATGTTTCATACAAGGGGTCGTTCTTCCAACTGGAAGATCTGAAAAATGCAAATTTAATCTATTCCTCTTGCTAAAAAAAGTCAAATACAGAGGAAGAATGATGAAGTGGTGGGTGAAGAAGGTGGGAGCCACAGGGACAGAGCAAAGGAGCTGCCAGCTGAGCCAGAAGATGGGACGGTCAACAGTGAGGTGAGCTAGCTGTCCAAGTGGCTCCAAATCTACAATCAGTGTGCTTATGTCAGTAATACGCAAAATGAAAAAGGTCAAGCAGTGAAAACACTAGCAGCTTTTCCTCGACAATCACAGCAGACGTAGCCTGGACCATACCTCTTGTCATCCAAGAAGTTTCTCCATTTCAGCCTTGAGTATGTCACATGCAAGTCTGACACGGATCATTTGGGAAAGCAGAGGTGAAAGAATGTGCCTGCAAGGAAAATCATTCCTACTTATTTTTTTTAAAGACTTTATTTATTAATTTGACACAGACAGAGAGAGAGAGCGAGCACGAGCAGGGGGAGCAGCAGAGGGGTAGGGAGAAGCAGGCTCCCTGCTCAGCAGGGATCCCAATGCAGGGCTCGATCCCAGGACCCTGAGATCATGACCCGAGCAAGGCAGACGCTTAACCAACTGAGCCACCCAGATGCCCCCCTTCCTACTTATTTTTAAAAAACAAGTGTATATTTAAAATATGGGGTGCCTGGGTGGCTCAGTTGGTTAAGCGACTGCCTTCGGCTCGGGTCATGATCCTGGAGTCACGGGGTCGAGTCCCGCATCGGGCTCCCTGCTCAGCAGGGAGTCTGCTTCTCCCTCTGACCCTCCTTCCTCTCGTGCTCTATCTCATTCTCTCCTCAAATAAATAAATAAAATCTTTAAAAAAATAAAAAATTAAAAAATTAAAAACAGGTGTATGTTTAAAATATTAAAATCGTTCAGGCTTAAGAAATACCCAGTGTTGGCAAGGCTGTGGAGGGACAGGAACCTTCGTGCTCGGCTGGGAATGTGATCAGTACAGCACTGCAGGAAATAATATGGAGGGTCCTCAAAAAGGTAAGAATAGAAATACCATATAATCCAGTAATTCTACTACTGGGTATTTACCCAAAGAAAACAAAAACATCAATTCAGAAAGCTATGTGCACCCCTTTGTTTATTGCAGCATTATTTACAGTAGTTATGGTATGGAAGCAATGTAAATATCTATCGATAGAGGAATGGATAGAGATGTGGTATAGATTGATAATGGAATATTACTCAGCCATCAAATTAGCAATGAAATCTTGCCACTTGCAATGACGCGGATGGAGCTAGAGGGTATTATATTAAGTGACATAACTCAATCAGAGAAGGACAAATACATGATTTCACTCATATGTGGAATCTAAAGCACAAAACAAGAGCAGAAACAGAGCCCTGAATACAGAGAACAGACTGGTGGTTGCAGAGGGAGGGGAGGGACAGGTGAAGGGCAGAGGGAGGTCCAGCTTCCAGGAATGGGATGGATAAGTCCCGGGAGGAGCAGCACGGCACAGGGAACACAGTCAGTGGTGTTGCCCCAGGGAAGTGTGGTGACGGACGGCAGCCACACTCGTGAGACCGCAGTGTAACACACTCTTGCCGTGTCACCGTGCTGTGCGCCGGACACGAACGTCGCAGCCTGTGTCGGCTACAGTTCAATAAAAAATTTTTTTAAAGAAAAGAACAAAAAGGACTGAGATACTGAGACGAGCTACAGGAGAGCCAAGCTCAGAGCAGCACGCCAAAGGCCAAGTGACAGAAGTCCGATTTTCCCGCAAGGTCCAGAGCAGGCAAGTTGATGCAGAGACCGCGCTCTAGAGCCGGCCAGCGTCTGGGGCTAGGGAGGTGGAGGGACACGCTGATGCCGCCGTGGGGTCTCACCGGCAGCAACGCGCACCAAGCTCGGCATGGTACTGGATGCAAATTCTTGCCTCTAAAGCTGATCTAAAATTTTGGAATAAATAGTGAAAAATAAACAACTGAACTTTAAACATAAAATCAGGGGCTCCTGGGTGGGGATTGGGTCGATTAAGCTAAGCGTCTGCCTTCGGCTCAAGTCATTATCCTAGGGTCCTGGGATGGAGTCCCACAGGGCGGGGTGGGGGTGGGGGTGGCGGGGGGTTCCCAGCTCAGTGGGGAGTCTGCTTCTCCCTCTGGGTGGCTCCCACTGCTTGTGCTCTCTCTGTCAAATAAATAAATAAAATCTTAAAAAAACCCATAAAATCATTTAGTCTTGATGTGAAATGTAGTTTGCTTTTTTTAACAAAAATAATGTTTTGGCCAAGTTCACCTTTCTCTTCTGGTTTATTCACAGATGAAAGAGAAAGATAAACTTTCCTGCTTTTTTCTTCCCAAGCTCCCAAGGAGATCTGTTTACAGAGGCAGAGAACATTCTTTCTGCCATAGAAAGCTCAGCTTTCAGAGGAGCTGGGCCCCCAGGCCTCACCACCAGCGCCCAGCAAGAACGGCCAGCCCTGGATGCCTGGGAGTGTCCTCTCACCCGCAACTGTTCCTTGAAATTTAACATATTTGAAAATAAATCAAATAGAGGTTTTTAAAAATGGAAATCTTTAAACAAAAGTGCCCAGATAAAAGTATATTTTTATTATATATTTTATACTAAATATTATAAAATATATATTATTATATATTTTATACTTTTAAAAGTATAATAGTTTTATTTTTTTTTTTTTTTAAAGGTTTTATTTATTTATTTGAGAGAGAGAATGAGAGAGAGAGAGCGAGCGCACATGAGAGGGGGGAGGGTCAGAAGAAGAAGCAGACTCCCTGCCGAGCAGGGAGCCCGATGCGGGACTCGATCCCGGGACTCCAGGACCATGACCTGAGCCGAAGGCAGTCGCTTAACCAACTGAGCCACCCAGGAGCCCAGTATAATAGTTTTAAAGCAGTCATTTTGTACAGTTTTCAAGTGGGGGGAGATTTCTGTTTCGCCGTGGGTGTGGCGTCCAGCCAGCAGATCCAAGTGTGGGTCGGGAAGAGCAGACCGAATGGGAGGCAGCGCCCTGGGCTAAAGTTTACTAGAATCTCAGATATCTGATCCCATTACCTGTGTAAGAACACAGATTTGTCAGAGCCCTTCAGGAAACTTCTATTTAAAAACTATGGTCATTAAATCAAAAACAAAAACAAAAAACTATGGTCATTGTTCTACCGTTGACATTTAGGCCAAAAGAACTTTTAATGCCCCTGCAAGGAAGGTTCTGAGAGATGTGTGATCAGCAGATTCTTCCAAATTTCCTCCCTGCTCCCAGCCCTTGTTCAGTGTTAACCAAAAATCAAATAATCCAGGTGTCAGCTGAAGAGGAGCTGGAGAGGTCTTAAGCACTGATTTTTATTTCCCTGAAAAACAGTCCTTAAAAAAGGGGGTTAGGGGGTGGGGAGGCTTTCAAGAATTAACTACCTGAAGCAGTCACAGTGAACTGCTGTCCTGGAGAGGGAGGGCATCAGTTTACCGGCCAGCGCTGTGGCCCCAGGCCCGTCCACCCCTTCCAGAGGGAGGTGTGCCGCCCGGGGACGCCGCTGGCCATCTGCCCGCGCCCCGCCCTCTTCCTCCGCCCGCGTCCCCCCTCCCACTGCCGGCGCCCCCTCTCCCTCTGCCTGCGCTCCCTCTGCCTCTGCCCCCCTCCCTTCAACGAACCAAAAATGCCTGAAATGATCAGTCTGAACAAGGAGCACCTTATTCCATCCTTCGTGAAGGTCAAAGCTCAGAATTCAGCGAGACCGCTCCCCCCTCGGCCACCTTCTGCGGGTCTGCTCAACTACCTCCCCCCTACAGTCCCCACGGGCATTCTCCCCTTCTCCAAAGGGCTCAGGAGGACAATCTTGACCTGGATGATTTGTGTGAGCCTGACTCAAAAACATTAATTCTGGCAAATTGAGCTCCGAACATTCACAATACACAAACCCTGTCTTGTGGGGACTAACCCACCTTCATTGTGCTGTTCCCTCCACCCACCTTGGGTTGTCTTTGTATGAACTAGGCTTTGCTCTGAGGCTATAGGGGTTGGTTTTACTTTGTTTGTTTTGGTTTTCCTGGACCTCACCCAGAGGTCAGTGATTCTTAACCTTATTTTACTCATGACCCCTTTTGAGAACAAGGTGAAGGATAGGCATCTATTGCCCCATGACAAAGCGCACCCACACACTCGCCCGTGTACACACACTGTTTCGTGTACATTCCAATAAGATGATCTTTTGGTTTGCGTCTTATCTTAGAAAACTTCAACTATGTAGACAACATGGACCCAATATATTAGAAACAAATATAGCCTATGTTTATAAAGTCTTTGCAATGAATGGTTCCACACAGCTCAGTCCCTTCCAGGGGTAAGTTTTGTGAGCCTGGGCTTCAGAAACACACCATTGGAACCAACCCAACCCGTCTCCTCGCCTTAGGCTGGTTTCACGGTCTGCAGAGTGAAAGATTCAGGAATGCCAACCAGACCACACATTTTGCCTAAGGTTCCACTTTTCTATTACCAAAACATCATTTGAATTAGTCTTTCTTTTGAAAAATGTCTTGAATAGTTGATACTCCTCCTCCCCGCTCACGCCTTTCCTGCATCATACTTCTTTATCTAGAGGTGAGGAAGAGGGAAACATGACCTTAATAAGAAAGTCAAACAGTATTTGTGAAATACCTGTGGTGTCACCAGTCCTGAGTTTCTGAGTGCAAATATGCAATGACCCACGTTGTCGAAACAATAGTTCTCAAGTAGAACAAATCTTGAGACGGTGCCATTATAATTACTGAGGATTATGATTGTCCATTAATTTGACGATGATTGTTTAAGTGCAGTTGGGCATTTTACAGAGACATTTTTCATTTATATATGGAAAGATAAGTCTAAGGAATATAGTACTTTATTTTATTTTATTTTTTAAGATTTTATTTATTTGGCAGAGAGAGACAGAGCAAGAGAGGGAACACAAGCAGGGGGAGTGGGAGAGGGAGAAGCAGGCTTCCCGCGGAGGAGGGAGCCCGATGCGGGGCTCGATCCCAGGACCCTGGGATCACGACCTGAGCTGAAGGCAGACGCTTAACGACTGAGCCACCCATGCGCCCCAGGAATATAGTACTTTAAAAAGCCATTTCAAAGCCTTCTTGATACCATCTATTATAAACTCCCAAACCGCTCTTTCAGTCGCTTTGAATCAGAAAATTCCTAAGTAAAAGGAGAGTACTCGGAAAGGGAGAACAGTAAGTAGAAAGAAATGTTCCAACACCTTAAAATAAAGCAGTATTTTTGTTATTCGCCATTTCTGAGCATGCATGCATTCTTACTGGAGAACATTGAAGAGAGGCCGAGCACTGAGGCATGTTTGCAGGCTTGGGGTATGGCCAGAGGAAGGATGAGGGAGCACAGCTGTGAGACACAAGTCAGGAAGCAGACGGAGGCTGCAGCCCAGCCCAGCACACCCGCGTCAGAGCATCTAAAGCAGGATGAATGAGTGGCTGTCAGGGCATGAGGGATCAAGGACCCAGGGGCTGCTCCAGATTCTGAACCAGGGAGGGAGGCTCTGGCAGTGATCTGGCTGGAAGAGGGTAGGGGACTTTTCCTGGAGCTGTTTCCAAAGCAAGGCTTCATGAATTATGACAAGTGCTAATCATGTTTTTTCCTGATTTGGGGTAGCCTGAAGAAGGCCAATGGACCTCTGGTGCAGGGCGTCCCCTAAATCCTCCTCTGGAGCTTCTGCTAACATGCTGTCCCACTCCTTCCCTCTCCGTTCTTCTCTCAGAAATAACCTGATAGCCACCCCCCTTCCCACCCCTCGCCTGAGCCATCTCTGTCCCCAGCCCCTCTGCATGCAAGACCCCGTGCCCACTTCTCTGAGCAGAGTTACCTTAGCAGAGGCTCACGTGTCTTTCTTTCATCCAGATACCTTAAGGCTGTTCATTAAGACCGCTTAATGAGTACGGTTTATTTCAGAGAGGTTTTAGTGACTGTCTGTCATTATAACAAAGGTGGCTCACGTTTATTCATCTACTTTTCCAAGGACTTTACATGAATCTACTCATTCAATCCTCACTATAATTAGAGATTCCCTTGGCCTATCCCTGAACTTCATAATAACAAAATAGTGCAGTAGGTATTCTTCTGAGTAGCTTCTTGCGCTCGACATTATGTCTGTGAGATTTGTCGACAGTGTTGGGAGTAACTGTAGCTCACTCTTCTTCCTTGTGGCTAGAATTCCAACAAATTCATGAGAACAGGATCTGCCCGCGTCAGTTTACACGAAGACAATTGTGTTCAGAGCACAACAGAGCAATACAGCCTTCATTCCTATCTAATGCCAGGATTACTCATGCTTGAGTTCCCGAAGTTCTGTGCGGATACTTTAATTACAGTTTTAAAATAAAGCTTTCGTTAACAGGAAAGAAGAGGAGAAAATTTACAGGTGAAATTCCTGGCTTGTGATTGAGAGTAAGTGGGGGAGTTCTGAAGCTGGTCTTTGGGCTCCCTCGAGTTTGAAGGTAGAGCCAGATCTTAGGAAAGTTCAGGAAAAGGGACAGAAAAATCATCTTTGGAAGCAGAAGCTGTACTCTTAGAGGGTGGAAAACAGGAAGAATTAAGCTTCTAGGTAATAGTTCTCATTGTCTACAAGTTACAACTCCAAGTTCACTCTTCAGTACTGACCATTACCAGATCCCAGAGGTTCGCTTGCGGGAGCAGTGAGCAGCACGCGGGCTCCAAATGTACCCGCCCTGTCCAAACCCCAGCTACTGTCACATTCACGGACATTTGAAGACTTAGGAAGTTGGATAGTCAGCTTCTCCACATTATCCCCTTTAAAGCTAGAGTTTTGCTGCTTTAAATTTAAAGTCTCATGGCTTTGATGGCCAAGCTGTGGCGGTGAAGACCTTTGCCAAATATTTTGTTCCCCGATATCAGGAGAAGAAACTGAGACTCTGATGAACCTATGGAACCAACAAGGTGGCCAAATCTTTCAGGATGCCAAGAGAATAGAAAAGAACCCAGTTGTTTCTGTCTTTGTTTTACAGAAAAGAACAATTCTATTCTCATTAAAATTTCAGGCAAAAATGAATAGTTTCCTTCATCCTAGCAGAATTTCTCCCTTGTTCAAATTAAATAGATATTTATTAAGCATCCACTGTGCGTAAGTCCCAGTAACAGGTGCCATAACGGAGGGCGCCTGGGTGGCTCAGTCGTTAAGCGTCTGCCTTCGGCTCAGGTCATGATCCCAGGGTCCTGGCATCCGGCTCCCTGCTCAGCGGGAAGCCTGCTTCTCCCTCTCCCACTCCCCCTGCTTGTGTTCCTGCTCTCGCTGTCTCTCTGTCAAATAAATAAATAAAATCTTAAAAAACAACAACAACAACAGGTGCCATAACGGATATAAAAATAAGTGAGAGACATTTCCTCCAAATTACATAGAGAAAAAAACAATCTCCGTATCTACAGAAAAGCTAGAGAAAATGAGCAAAAGCTACCTTGACCCACAGCGACACCTAGTGACTGATCCTCAAACAGCACTCAGCCATGTGAAGAAGAATGGTCGCGCACCGATAGGTGCTGCTGGTGACAGGGACGGCTAAGGTTTGCAGGGCACTCAGTACTTTACCAAGCACTCGTCTCTGCCTTATTTCACCCGGTGACTGAGACGGATGCCGTGGAATGTAATCAAGGCTGATGGGGTCTGGGCCGCGGTCAAGCTGGGGTCCCCTGGGCTTTCTGTCACAGATGGGGAGGAGCGGGCAGGGGGACACAGTGCTGGACGAGATGCATGGAGGGCTGGGCAGCCACCTGTGGGCACCTGCAGAGTCCCCCTCGGGGGGGAACGATGTGTCCGTTTGTCTGCACTGGGGTGCCCCTGAGCGACCTTTCCAACCCCTCTCCCCTGAGAGCCCCAGACCTCGGAGCCCGGTGCCTGCCGAATGACTGTGTCGGGATTTGTGGTCACAGGTTGTTCCCGACACACTTGTCCCGAGGCCTCAATGACCTACCGCATCTCCAGAGTTAAAAATGCTCGCATTGTGATGATTGATTGACAGTTTCTCCTGGACTCTGGCTTCCTTGAGTGAGGGTCTTCCTCATCCCTGCAGCCCAGCACTTGGGGATGGCACATAGTAGGTCTGGGTGCGCAGTTAGCTTGGGTTCCAGATGAATAGCAGAAGGTTTCAGCTGTTTTCTGGAGCATGAGCACATGGAAGGGAACCAGAATATGTCACCCCAAAATATGCCACATTGCCAGAAGGGTTAATTTGAGCTGAAGACAATCAAGAAGAAGCAGAGACAAGGGAAGTTCCCTGTTTTTTTGGAAAACCTAAAGGCAGGACTCAAATTTTCAGGTGTCCCTCCTCCCCCTCTATCAGGAAGGACAAAAGGAAATCACCAGAGGCAACTTCATTTTCTTATTTTATCACTTTTAAAAGATTTATTTATTTATTTTTTAGAGAGAGAGAACTAGCATAAGTGGGTATGGAAGGGCAGAGGGAGAGAGAGAATCTTAAGCAGACTCCCTGCTGAGTCTGGAGCCTGATGTGGGGCTCGATCCCACGACCCTGAGATCATGACCTGAGCTGAAACCAAGAGTCGTTCGCTTAACTGACTGAGCCACCTAGGTGCCCCCCAGAGGCAACTTTAGACCCTTATCGGTCTGGAGTTGGCTCCAGAGAAATCTACGGACAAATGTTACTGACTGGCTTGGATCTCCCATGACTGGCCTCCTGTGCCCTCCCCTTCCCGCCATTCCCTGCCTTTGGAAGCCTGAAATGCTTTCCTTTGTCCTGTTGTCTCTCCACGACCTCACTGTCCTTTGTTATGGAGACTGTGTAAGCCTGAGCTTTACCATGTCTGTATGAGCCACACATGTTCCTATTAATAAACGTCTGTTTGTCTCTTACTAACCTGTGTTTATTACAGAGCCCCGGCCAAGAGCCTAAGATGGGTAGAAAAGCCTAAGATGGGTAGAAGAAAATGTTTTCCTCTTGCACAGTATTTAAAGCAGGTCATATTAGGGGACCCAGGCAGACTGTCAGGTCCACGGTTCTGAGCTATCCCCAACCTTCGGACAGCCTAAAAAGTCCGGAGCAGCACCAGGGTCCATTTACTAGAACTAAGGATCAGGTGGGGAATAGGATTCTGGATTCAGGAATTGGGCAGAAACCTGGATGTCGGAATTGGAGGAGACTCGGGGCTGGACCCCCATAGAGTCTTTCCCAGACAGACAGGATGGCTCCTGAGTCTCTCCTGATTGCATGCTCCTCACACTGCCACCAAAGCCAGCTTCCAGAGACTCTGAGTCTGCCACCCCCTTGCTCACGGCCGTTGTGTGGTCCCGTACCAGTGCCTCTCATCCTCAAAGCCTCCTCATGGCGCTCAGCTTTCGCTGCAGGACCCTGGACTCTGCAAACCACTTCTTTGTTTGCTAGGTGGCTCGGAGTTGGGTTCTGATAAGAGGCCACACCAGCAGGAGACTGGATGCCCAGAAGGAAGACAGGATCTCCCCTTCCCCTCCACGTCCTGCCAGCATCATCCTGGCAGCCTAGCCAGTTCCAGCCCTGGATTCTAGTGTGCAGTGTTCCCAGCATGCACCAGCCTCATCGCGTCCCCTTCAGAGACGCCAGCACCAGCGGGACTGTGTCAGTCCAGGAACCCCAGCTCCCAGCCCCCAGGGCCACCCTGGGGCTCAGGACGCCAGCACCCAGGCTCTGAGTTTCAACTCTGCAGGGCACCTCGTCCAAACTTCTGGGTTTTCTTTAATCGGTAAAATACACATCACGTGGAATTTACCATTTAACCATTTTTTAAAAAGATTTTATTTATTTATTTGACAGAGAGAGACACAGCGAGAGAGGGAACACAAGCAGGGGGAGTGGGAGAGGGAGAAGCAGGCTTCCCGCTGAGCAGGGAGCCCATTGCCAGGACCCTGGGATCATGACCTGAGCCGAAGGCAGACGCTTAACGACTGAGCCACCGAGGCGTCCCCCATTTAACCATTTTAAGTGTACAGTTCAATATTGTTAAAACCATTCGTATTGTTGGTGCAACCGATTTCCAGAACTCTTTCATCTTGCAGAACTGAAGCTTTATCTCCGTTAAACAGCAACTCCCTATTTCTCCATCCTCCCAGCCCTGGGCTGCCACCATTTTACTGTGTATCCATGAGTTTGACCACTCTAGGTATTTATGTAAGTGGCTTCATACGGTATCTGTCCTTTTGTAACTAACTTATTTCCCTTAGCATGATATCCTCAAAGTTCATGCAGGTACCAGAGTTCCCTTTCTTTTTAAGGCTGGAAAGTATCCCATTGTGTGTATGGACCACATTTTGTTTATCCACCCACCATCCACGGACCCTTGGGCTGCTTCTCTCTTTTGGCTCTTGTGAATAGTGCTGTTGAGAACACGGGTGTACAAGTATTTTTGAGACCCTGCTTTCAATTCTTGGTGTATATCCCGAAGTTGAATTGCTGTATCATATAGTCATTCTAGCGTTAATTTTCTGAGGAATTTCTAAGTGTGAATAACTCCAAACTCTCCCCTCTGTCCCCTACGCCATAGGGGTAGTCGCTGTTCCCCTTGTGTTTTCATTTTTTTTAGTTCCTCAATAACTCTTTGTATTCGGTTGTGGTTAATTGTGCTGCAGATTAATTTTTGGAAGATAAACTTAGTTACAGGATATTCAGCTTGGTTGCAATTGGACTTGAGTACTTCACAGCATCCTGACTGGGTCCTGACAGTGATACCCGTCCCACCTGCTGAGTGAAGGACACATATACGTGTGACATACTTGTGACAGACGAAGGACACTCAGCACATCATCCGTGGGCTTCTCACACCCTGGGCTCCCCTTGCTTAGGTCTGGAACCACATTCTAGCCATGTTTCCACTCTGCTTTCCTTCCTTCCTTTTTTTTTTTTTTAAGATTTTATTTATTTATTTGACAGAGAGAGACACACAGCGAGAGAGGGAACACAAGCAGGGGGAGTGGGAGAGGGAGAAGCAGGCTTCGCGCTGACCAGGGAGCCCAATGCGGGGCTCGATCCCAGGACCCCGGGATCATGACCTAAGCTGAAAGCAGATGATTAACCCACGGAGCCACCCAGGCGCCCTACTTTTCACATGAATTTGAGCAGGGATTAAATGTGGCGATGTGATCAATGCCTCTTGCACAACAAATGACCAGTGAACATTAGCTACTGAGTAAGAAATGAATATATAGCTTCAAATGGTTGCAACTGTTCCTCTCAGTTCGTCTTCATCCCTCCTTGCCTGCTCTGTGAGGAGGGATGTGGGTCCTTTGAATGTTTTCCTGCACCGGCCAACAGTGACCATTGTAAGCGTGGAGAGCTAGAGAGACGTGGATGGCGGAGGTCTTTCTTCCTGGGTCTGAATGGGTATCTCAGCTGGATCCTGTCCTGTGAGCAGCACTGGGTCCTGTGGTGCACGCATGGTGTCCCTGGCACCCGTGTGCACCCGGCAGACAGCAATCCCTGGGGTACCCCTGCTGTGCAGGTGGTTTTGTACAGAATGCTTTCATCCAACAGCTTTCCCAGCACCCTCCAGGGCAGCTATCCTGCAAGCTTCCAGCAAGCTCCCCCAGCAATGCCACCACAGTGGTCTCTCTGCAGCTCACTGAGCCGGGGCCCTATCCTCTCCCAACAAGGTCTGGATCTGAGCTATGAAGCAGGGGGTCTTCCCTTGGGGCTCGAAATCAGCCAGACGGCAGCTAGTGGCCTCTTCTTATATTTCCTAGCGTTCTCTTGATTTCTTGCCTGCCAATTCCATGTTGTTTAATAATTCAAATTACTGTGTGTTTCCTCTGTCCTGATTGGACCCAAACAAATACAGATGATCTTTAAATGAAGCAGAAAATAATCTCTGTGCACTTTTACCTCCAACCCAGACTCGGTCTATCCTTTGAATTAAGTTCGTTTACATTCCTGCTCTTTGCATAGGTCCTGTGCTCAGGGTTATGGATGTGGTGCACACGAACCGAGTAGGATTGCCTTCCAGAGTTTGAGAGGGAGGGAAAGGGCAGGAGGCAGATACAGACATAGATGTACATGTAATGTCTTTGTGTTTGGATCTTAAAATGATAGAGAAGAAAGGAGGAGAGGTGAGAAGAGCAGAGGATGGGAAAAGGAGAAACGAAAAGAAGAGGGCATCGAGCCTCCGAAGAATTGACTTCCACTTAGAAATCAGGGAATTGAAATAAGCTGCCAAAAACCTTAGCTAGGTCAACTACCACTCAAAGTTCTCCTATTTTCTTTCTTTTTAAAAAAGATTTTATTTATTTATTTATTTGAAAGAGAGAGAGAGAGCACAAGCAGGGGGAGTGGGAGAGGGAGAAGCAGACTCCCCGCTGAGCAGGGAGCCTGATGCGGGGCTCGATCCCAAGACCCCGCGATCATGACCTGAGCCCAAGGCAGACGCTTAATGACTGAGCTACCCAGGAGTCCCGTGTGCTTTTATTTTTAACTAGACTAAAAACTTGAGGGCAGGCGCAGGGATGTGTCTTGTGTGCCCTTCAGCAGGAGGTGGGACAGAGGACTGACAGACTTCCCACCTGGATGCCGGCTGAACGACAGTTCACATTGGGACATCAGAAGGTGAAGTTCTGGAAGGTGCCGAGATCAGACAGTCCCACCTCCTCGTTCTCCAAGGAGACCAGGAGCATCGAGAGGATTTTTGGTTCTCCAGGCCCCAGGACATTGGCTGGCAGTAGCTGATACCTGGTACATACTCAGGAGATGAAAAGGAGGAAGGAGAGAAGGGAGGTCGGTGTGGGGTGGAGGCAGTGCCTTGAAACTGGAGTCGAAAAGTGATTTTTGCCGAAACTCACCTCAAAACTCAGTTCTCTTCTCTCCCAGTCTAGCTCTGTTTCCACTAGATTATTCACATTTTTAACATTACCAATGTTGCCAAAATTGCTGTCTATTTTTCTGTTACTGATGACAGTTTAACTGTGAGAGCAGTTGCCTAGCGTCCCTGCAGCTGTTGCCCCACGTACCTGGACGGTGCTCCAGCTGTCACCACCGAGAGCCCAGCCTGCAGGAAAACAAGACAGAATATTCTGCTGCCTTAATTCTAGCGGGGATTTAATTTAATTAGCATCTGATTTATGCAATGTGCTTCTGACAGCTGTGTTTGTGGAGTATCCGTGGAAGCAAGAAATTACCATCCATTGAAATCATCATCAAAGCTCATTTATCTTCCTGCTGCACCTGCCAGCCTTTGGCTGTGGGGACTTCATGGAGGCTCCAGTAAGTGACACTCCAGGAAGTGTCCTGGGGTCTGCCGAGTGTTTTGTGCAGGCTTGTTCCAGAGTCTTCGTAGGATAAATCTGGAAATGGGGCTCTGGAGGTTTGATCAAAGGATGGGTGTTTTTTAATGGTGGGTTTTAAGGAATATTAAGGATCTCAAATGAGAGAATCTTACCACCGGGGCCAAAGGAGGGATCACAGCCGGGGCACGCCGCTCTCGCTGCTCAGGAAGGACACGGGTGATCTGGGGCAGACCACTCACGGGGGCCTCCCCTGAAGCACCTGGAGCTGTGCAGGGGGGCCCAGGGTTATCCATGTTTATAAGAACTAGTTGTTGAATGAGTGAACAAATGCATAGCATCAGGTGTGATCAACTGGTGGCTCTGCTTTTCAGTCCTGGGCACTCATTCACTGCTACCCCCCCCCCCCCGTTCAATAAACCGATTACCTGAAGAGTGAGTACTTGAGTTTACAAGTCACTCTAACACCAGCAGGGGGCATAGTAGGTCAGGGATGTTCTAACTAAGTCCTGAGGAGGGAGGGTGACTATCTGAATACCAGCTCAAGGGAAGTGTCCAAGAACAGGTGGGTCTTGAATGACACAAATGCTTTGTTAGAGAGGAATGTTTTAATAACGAGAGATAGGAGGTGGGGATCCCAAAGAGAGAACATTATATTAACAGAGATGAAAATGCATGAAATCTAAAAGATTTTATTTATTTATTTGACAGAGAGCAGGAGAGAGAGCAAGAGAAAGCACAAGCAGGGGGAGTGGGAGAGGGAGAAGCAGACTCCCCACTGAGCAGGGAGCCCGATGCAGGGCTCCATCCCAGGACCCTGAGATCATGACCTGAGCTGAAGGCAGACTCTTAAACGACTGAGCCACCCAGGCGCCCCTGAGATAAGATTTTTTGAGGAGCTGGGGGCTTGGCTCACAGAGAGAGGAAAGGCAGGATAAGTTAGGACTAGACCATGAATGACCTTGAAGAAACTCAGATTTTATTCTGTAATAAACAAACAAACCTTTGAAGATTTTTTTTTTAAAGATTTCATTTATTTATTTGACACAGAGAGAGAGCGGGAACACAAGCAGGGGGAGTGGGAGAGGGAGAAGCAGGCTCCCCATTGAGCAGGGAGCCCGATTTGGGGCTCGATCCCAGGACCCTGGGATCATGACCTGAGCTGAAGGCAGATGCTTAACGACTGAGCCACCCAGGCGCACCAACTTTGAAGATTTTTGAGAAGGGGGATGACCTGATGAGATTCATGGTTTGGAAGAAAAGCCTCCAGCATAAGGGAAAGAATACACAAGCTGAGAGACACCCTCACTAGTTAGAGAGACTTTCAGTGTTTCCACTGGCAAAGCAGTAATCAAGAACCAGCAAAGCCTGGAAGCAGGGCTACCGCCCTGGAGATGAGTTCCAGAGATAACACGAAGGGTGAATTGTCAGGTTCCAGCGACGGATGGACTCCCAGCTGAGAGTCAAGGGTGCCCCTGAAGGACAATGCTTCTGGCTGGGCCCACAGCAATAATGTGATGCCATGAAGAAGAGGGAAAAGTCTAAAGCAGTTGCCGGTGAAAATAAAAAATGCTTCCCCGTTTAGCCCATCGTTTGTACACCTGACACATGCCCAATTTTCTTGGTACCATTCTGGCATGATAGGATATGAATATTAGAATTATCTGCTGTAGTGTTTCTCAAAGTCAGCTCCTCAGACTGCTGCTTCTCGATATGCACAAGTGATTTTATGAGCAAAACAACGCACATGAGCATATTAAATACTCTGCAAAGTCCTGCAGCAAAGGAACATTTTTCACTTTGTTTATAGTGAACTGCTCCAAAAAGTCAAGTTTTTCAAACCTTCTTAAGAATAAAGCTTATGAATGAATGAATGAATGAATGAATGAAGAACATATTTCGAGAAAAGCTAATTTAGTCCCAAATCCTCATGTCGTAGATTAGAAAACCAAGCCCAGGGATACTCAGTGGCTTTTCCAAAGTCAGAGAACTTTCCAGAGTTGGGACAAGAATCTTCTTTCCAGAATTCTGTATGCAGTGCTCTTCCTTCTGGGTTTCTGATTACTATGATGGTGATTTGTGCAGCTTCCCTGAACTGGAAATAGCCAGAGGGTGGAAGACTGGTCGGTTCTGTCCTCCCTCTTCCCTCAGGTTGTCTCTCTCCACAGGCATGAAGCTCCTTCAGACCCTGGGTTTGACTCTTCTTTCTACCTTCCCTTCCCACCTTTCCAGGACTGAACACACACTCAACTGAGTAATTTAAAAGATTACATTGGCTTTCTTGAATGATTCATGAATTGGGCAGCATCCCGTCTGGCAAGGACAGAGAAGCTCCTTAAGCTACAGAAGAATGTGTGTTTCTGTGTCAAGGTCACATTGCCTTGATTACGACAGCTCTGTAGTCTACCTTGAACTCTGGGATTGTGATGCCTTCAGCTTTGTTTTTCTTTGTCAATATTGCTTTGGCTATTTGGGGTCTTTTGTGGTTCCATACAAAGTTTAGGATTCTTCAATCTAGGTATGTGAAAAGTACTATTGGTATTTTGATAGAGATTGCACTGAATCTCTAGATAGCTTTGCGTAGTGTCCACATTTTAACAATATTAATTCTTCCAATCTATGAGTATGGTATATCTTTCCATTTATTTGTGAGTAGTGGTAACTTCTTAAAAACATGCTGGATAGCAGCTGTATCAGGATTCTCCAGAGGAGAATCAAGGGATTAGCTTATGGGATGTGGGGCTGGCACATGACAATCCATAGGGCGGGCCGTCATTCTGGAGACTGAGGGGGGGTTTGATGCTGCGGTCATGACACAGAATTCTTTCCTCTTTGAGAAACCTCAGTTTTTTCTCTTAAGTCCTTTTTTAAAACATTTTTTAAAAAAGATTTTATTTATTTATTTGACAGAGAGAGAGACAGCAAGAGAGGGAACACAAACAGGGGGAGTGGGAGAGGGAGAAGCAGGCCTCCTGCCGAGCAGGGAGTCCGATGCGGGGCTCGATCCCAGGACCCTGGGATCATGACCTGAGCTGAAGGCAGACGCTTAACGACTGAGCCACCCAGGCAACCCTCGTAAGTCCTTTCAACTGATTGGATGAAGCCCATCTCCATTACTGAGAGCAATATCCTTCCCTTACAGTCAACTGATTGTCGGTGTTAACCACATCTACAAAACACCTTCACTGCAGCATCTGGATTACGCCTGATTAAATAGGTGGGTTCTAGATCCCAGCTGAGTTGCCACATAAAACTAACCATCATATTAGCCAATGAGGAAAAACTGGTATTTCAAGTCTTGACTAAAATCAGCATTGATTAATAAATTAACATTAATAAATCAGTAAAGTTTCAAGAGCTACGTTTCTTACAATTTGAAGATGAAGAAGCGCTCCGCCTTCAACACATTCTTGGGGCCTGTCAGCGAAACTAATTTTTTCCCAAGACAACCTAAGACCATCATGAAATATTTATCTTGGGACATGTTTTCTACAGAAATTCAGTCAATTCCCAATAGAATTTTCGTGTAGACCACTTCTCCCTGGTTTATGCAGCTGGTAAACTTGAGCAGGTGAAGATGACAGAGTCAATGTGCCAGGAAAGTAACGTGCACCTCCTTTCGGGTGATTTGTTGGGGGGCCCTTCATATTCTTTTTCTCGGTATCAATACCACCCAGTTAAGCTCATGTTGACAGAACCATGTCCCTCTGCCCTTGTCCCCAGTGTCAATGAAACTATACAAGGGAGAGTTTTTTTCTGAAGAGCATTCACCATTTCCCCCTCTTTTGCCTCAAAAGCTGACTACTGTGTTTGTTAGCACTTGGCACAGCTGCATAAATTCCCTGAGAATAAAATTGATGTAGTCGGCTTCATTTGGCTGTAGGGATAAGAAATAATTATATCGTGTGGTTTGAGGCAGTACAGTTTGGCAGAGGATAGGAACTTTCACAGGGATAATTGAAGAGCATCCTCATCAAGATGCCTACGAAGATGAAAAAGACCCAAACAAGTCCCGGCTGTCTGCTCATCCGGGCAAAGACATAAAGGGTGGGTGCCCATGGCTTCTGCCAAAGCCTTTCCCCGATCATGTCAGACTTCCTGAATTTCCACACTAAGGGTTAAAATTTAGGTGACTCCATCATTAGACAGAAGAAATAGTAAAATTAACTTTAACTAACCTACTTTACACACCACAAAGTGTGGTGATAATGACCCAGAACATCAAGAATCTGAAAACCATTTGAATTTACTTTATTGATTCAAAAGATGTTTTGCTATATAATTAATTTAATTAGGCACTTTTGGCTGAGCACGAATCTAGGGCCTGCTGGACGTGGAAGTCAGTTATTCCATTCCCAACATTGGATCCTGACAGCTAACAGAGCTGGGAAATACTTTTCCTCCAAGTACTCTTCAGCATCCTTACATTTGTAGAAGGCACTGCCGCCTCCCAGGAGGAGAATGCCGGTCCTTCTCCAAGGGTCAAAAAGGAGCCAGTTGGATGGACGGGAGCATTACCGAGCAGGGCTGGGTGGCAGGAAATGACAATACGGGCCCAAGAGGGGACTGGGGATTGCTGACTAGTCTAGATTGCTGGTGGGCAGTGTTGGTTCTGGCTGTGGACTCCCTGCCGAGTCCACTTGTGGTTGTGGTGCCGCCGGCAAAGTGGCTACACATCTGGAATCAGAGAAATTTATCTCCAAAGAATTATACTCTATAGGAGCTTCATTTTGGGGGGGGGGGATACTCATGATTAATATTACAGAGAGATGTCTCCCTGGCACATTGAACACCCAGCGGTGAATCAGCAGGTAGGTGATATGGGGATTGACAGGTGGCGAACACAACAGCCAGATGAATCTGCTGGAGACGCTGCCTGGTTCTGCCCCCAGCACAACACAACCAAGTAGGAGCATCGCTGGAATAGCTCAGGGAGTTCAGTTAGCCAAGAGGGAGTCTGGTCGGATTCCCACCCTCTGAGAGCATTAGGATTCTTGAATGAGTACCTTAGGAGTCCCTATGAAGACTAAGGGATAAGAAATGTGCTGGTTATCAACTGGCATGTAAAAAATGACCCCAAGGGCGCCTGGGTGGCTCAGTTGGTTAAGCATCTGCCTTCGGCTCAGGTCATGATCCCAGGGTCTTGGGATCAAACCCCCATGTTGGGCCCCCTGCTCAGCAGGGGGGTGTCTGCTTCTCCCTCTGCCTGCCACTCCCCCTGTTCGTGCTTGCTCTCTCTCAAATAAATAAATAAGTAAATAAGTAAATAAAATCTTTACAATGAAATGACCCCAATATTCAGCAGCTGAAAACAACAAACAGGCTCTGTGAACGGCTTAGCTGGGAGTTTACGCTCAGGGTCTCCTGAGCAGTTTCCGGGAGCTGTGGTTGGCTGAGGCTGCCGCGCGTGCAGGCTGGAGGATGATCATCTTCTAAGAACACTGTCAGTGCCCAAGCACAGTCCTGCGCAGACAGAGGCTCTAATGAACCCTGAAGCCATGTATCCTGGGAACTCGGAAGCCTTGCTGGAGGGACCTGGGAGCCTGGTTCCCAGAAAGGCCTGGGTCCCCAGCAGCCGCATTATCAGACCGGGTTTCAGGGGTCCCCTCCCCTAGGAGAACGGACAGGTGCTTAGGTTGTGGAGCGCCCTGGCTGCCCAAGGCCTGTTGAAGGCGTGCAGACTGCTCAGGCGCCTCAGGGTTGCCCGGGATCTGGAACGGTTCACAAGACCTCAGCTAGTGTGGGCTTCTGGGGGACCTATAGCGTCGGAATGATTCTGAGCCCTAACCTCATCAGTGATGCCTATTGCTTCTGAAGACAGATCTGGGGGGAATTCCAAAGTCTTGCAAAGGTGGGGCAAGGCGGGGCTGGACGGGGTTTCCTCCAAAGAAGAGACATCTGGGAGACCTGGTTGCAGAGAGGCCGTTTCCCCCCGGGCGCCAGGTGTGGGAGAGCAAACTGCGCATGCCCACCCCGCCCAGGTCCTTGGAACAGGGGGGCCGGAGCTAGCTCAGAAGCTGGTGCTGGGCCAGGACCCAGTTCAGGGAGGCAGTGGCGCTATGCGGGAACCAGGCATCTGCACGACGCAAAGTCCCCCGTTCCTCCTGAAGACAGATATCGAGGGAACTCTGAAGCCTCGCTTGGAGGGACCAAGCCACGGAGAATGAGAGACACCAGGAATCCCGGTTCCTGGAGTGCCCCTGGGCCCCATCAGCAGCACTTCAAAATAGGAGCAGACTTTTCCCCACTATCAGATAGTGTTGTTGGGGGGACAGTATCTAGGTGGCTAGACTGGGCTGTGACGCGGGAGATCTGGGGGGCGTGGCCACCCAAGGCCTGCGGCAAGGGCCCACACTGCGCACGCATGTGCACATCCGTACCCAGGGACTCAGGCTTGCCAGGGTTCTCCGACAATTCAAGGGTCCTGAGCAGCCCGACCAGCAGCGCAGACTCCGGGGACAAGGCAGGCATATGCCAAATCACAAACCCGAAGTTGCCCAAAACAGAATATTCCCCCTGACGGCAGAGTTCCTGCTTCCTTGACTCCCCTGCTGAGAAGGGCCCAGGTTGACTGGTGGGAGTGTGCTCCGGCAAGGGACACCTGGGGGCCCTGGTCCTGTGGAGAAACCAGGACTCAACCAGAAAGCAAGGCCAAATGCAGACCCTGTCACAGCCTGCAGCGTGGAGCCCAATGTGGGGCTTGAACTCATGACTCTGAGATCAAGACCTGAGCTGAGATCAAGAGTCGGATGCTTATCCGACTGAGCCACCCAGGTGCCCCTCTTGCTGTCTTTTCTTAAAGGCAGACGATACATTCTTGTGTGGAAAAATACCTGCCTGGTTGAAATAATTGCCTCCCTTTTCCCTGCTAGTTCTAGAGGATGCACCTGGTGTATGCCAGGGAGCTCCCCCTTCAGCGCTTCCCGACTCACGTCAAATGAGATTTCTTGTTATTTTCAACATCACCAGTTTGCACCCTCTGCCTCAGGGTGATTTTCCAAGGCTGGCCCCCTTCACCCTGGAGACCTTGCAGGTGATTAGGGCCCGGAGGGCCACAACAGCCCCAAATGTGCTGACATGGAGTGGACTACACACACAGAGGGCACATGGGTCGGGGAAGCCAAGGGCTTGGACCAGGGAAGGTGTCAGGAGAAGCTGGATCATGGGAGCTGGCTAAATCCAAGCCTTCACTTCCACCAATGAGGACATTCCCCCAGAACACAGAATGGAGGCATCAGGACTCCCTTCCCAGGACAGGGCTGGGAGGGCTGGCTGGAGTATCCTCCATAAGATACACTTGAGAGCCTTATTACTGGAAAAGCCCCAAATGCCATCAGGAAGCAGGACCAAAATGGAGCCCAAGGTCTGGAGTTTAAAGCTGCCGCCTCAGACAGGTATTTTAGGAGTGGTTTCCCTCCAACGTGTTGGCCATAAAGTGGTTGGGTGGAAACTCCACAGACCAGGAGGACCCCAGTCCAAGGTAAGCTACAAAGTGCAGACCATGCAGTGGAGACCCCGGGGACCTGGAACAGGCAGATGTTGGGGAGAATGGTTAGGAGGAGGGCTTTTGGGGAATAAAACATCATCATAATGGCTACTCCCTTGTAAAATATTCCTCCTGAATTCCACGTGGAGCAGGAGCTTTTCAATGGCCTTGGCAGAGAGAGGACAGGGAGCCTGGACAGGTAACCTGGATTAGCACATATCTGGTAGGGTTAGGGTTACAGGTTAGGGTTAGGGTTACAGGTTAGGGTTAGGGGTTAGGGTGGGGGTAGGGTTATGTCGAGGTTTAGGTGTTATAAGGTAGTGTTAGTGTTAGGTCTGGTTATAGTCTTCAGTTAAGGTTAGGGTTAGAGTGTTGGTGTTAGGATTAGGGTTAGGGTCTGTGTTAAAGTGATAGGTTGGGTTAGGGTATATGCCTGGCATCCTGGGACAGTCCTCTCCAGGGGTTTAGTTTTAAGGGTAACAGTGAGATTTTGGGTTAGGGTATTTGCTGGACATCCATCAGTTCAGAGACCTCTCGAGACAATAAAACCCCAGACCTCTGCTGGGGTCAGAATAGACTTGGCTGCCATCTACTGAGCTGAGACAAGGAGGGGATTTGTGGCTCTAAATACTCTTCATATTGATATTCAATTGTCCTTTCTGTTTTTATCGCTATGTGCGCACCGTTTTCATAAATCTAGCATTTCTTCTTTTTACAGGTTTAGATTCATCCCAGCGTGTGAACATGCAGTGTAATATTAGTTTCAGGTGTCCGATATAGTGATTCAACACTTTCATACATCACCCAGTGCTCATGATGCTCATCACGGCAGGTGCCCTCCTTCATCCCCATCACCTGTTTCCCCCATCCCCCACCCCCTCCCCTTTGGTATTTATTAGTTTGTTCCCTGTAGTGGGTTTCTTGGTTTGCCTCTCATTTTTTCCCCCTTTGCTCGTTTGTTTTGTGTTTTAAATTCCACATATGAATGAAATTATGTGGTATTTGTCTATCTCTGACTCACTTATTTCGCTTAGCACTATACTCTCTAGTTTCATCCAGGCTGTTGCAAATTGAAAGATTTCTTTCCTTTTTGTGCTGAGTAGTATTCCATTTTATATATCCACCTCTTCTACTTCTTTTTCCCCCCTCAGATCTAGGGTTATGGTGAGGGTTAGGGCAGGGTTAGGTTTGGGATAGGGTATATGCCTGGTATCCTGCTGTTCGGAAACTTCTCCAGGGAATAAACCCCCCAACTTCTGGTGGGGTAAGAATAGACCTGGCATTCCTACACCAAACTTAGGCAAAGAAGGATTTTATTTATTTTTTAAAGATTTTTATTTATTTATTTAACAGAGATAGAGAGCACAAGTAGGAAGAGCGACAGAGGGAGAGGGAGAAGCAGGCTCTCCGCTGAGCAGGGAACCCGATGCGGGGCTTGATCCCAGGACCCTGGAACCATGACCTGAGCCGGAGGCAGTCGCTTAACTGACTGAGCCACCCGGGCGCCCCAGGCAAAGAAGGATTTTAAATAGACATTCAATTGGTCTTTCTGTTTTTATCTCTATCTTCACATCCATTTTCATCAATACTAACGATTTTTTAAAGTATTTTTTTTTTTTACTTCCAGTATAGTTAACATACAGTGTAATATTAGTTTAAGTGTCTTTTCCTTTGGCCATTTTTTTTTCTTAAATTGTACATATGAGTGAAATCATATGGTATTTGTCTTCTTCTGACTGATTTGTTTCCATTAGCGTGATTATTTCTAGCTTCCTCCATGTCATGTAAATGGCAATGTTTCATTCTCTTTGATGGCTGAGTAATATTCCAGTGTGTATATATACATATATACCACATCTTCTTTATCCATCCATCAGTCCATGGGCACGTGGGCTGTTTCCATAGTTTGGCTATTGTAGATAATGCTGTTGTAAACTTTAGGGTGCATGTATCCCTTTGAATTAGCATTTTGTATTCTTTGTGTAAATACCTAGTTGTGCAATTGCTAGGTTGTAGGGTAGTTCTATTTTTAACTTTTTGAGGAACCTCCATACTGTTTTCCAGAGTGGCTGCACCAGCTTGCATTCCCACCAACATCTGTTGTTTCCTGGGTTGTTGATTTTAGCCATCCTGACAGGTGTGAGGTGGTATCATTGTGGTTTTGATTTGCATTTCCCTGCTGATGAGTGATGAGCATCTTTTCATGTGTCTGTTGGCCATCTGGATGTCTTCTTAGAGAAAATGTCCATTCATGTCTTCTGTCCATTTTTCAATTGGATAATTTGTGTTTTGGGTGTTGAGATTTATATGTGCTTTATAGATTTTGGATACTCACCCTTTATCACATATATCATTTGCAAACATCTCCCATTCTGTAGGTTGCCTTTTAGTTTTATTGGTTGTTTCCTTTGCTATGCAGAAGCTTTTTATTTTGATGTAGTTCCAGTAGTTTATTTTTGCTTTTGTTTCCCTTGCCTCAGGAGACATACCTAGAAAGAAGTTCCTATGACCAATCTCAGAGAGGTTACTGTTTGTGTTTTCCTCTAGGATTTTTATGGTTTCAGGTCTAACATTGAGGTCTTTCATCCATTTTGAATTTATTTTTATGTATGGTATAAGAAAGTGGTCCAGTTTCATTCTTCTGCATGTAGCTGTCCAGTTTTCCCAGCACCATCTGTTGAAGAGACTGTCTTTTCCCCATTGAATATTCTTTCCTGCTTTGTTGAAGATTAATTGACCGTAGGGTTGTGGGTTCATATCTCGGTTTTCTCTTCAGTTCTGCTGATCTGTCTATTTTTTGTGCCTGTACCATATTTTTTTGATCACTAGAGCTTTGTATTATAACTTGAAGTCTGGAATTGTGATGTCCCCAGCTTTGGTTTTCTTTTTCAACACTGCTTTGGCTATTTTCAGTCTTTTAGGATTATTCGTTCTAGCTCTGTGAAAAGTGCTGTTGCTATGTTGATGGAGATTGCATTAATGTGTAGATTGCTTTGAGTAGTATGCCCTTTTCAACAGTATTTGTTCTTCCAATCCATGAGCATGAAATGTCTTTCCATTTTGTTTGTGTATCTTCAATTTCTTTCATCAGTGTTTTACAGTATTTAAATACAGGTTATTCACCTCTTTGGTTAGGCTTAATCCTAGGTATCTTGTTTTTTGTGCCAGTATAAATAGGATTGATTCCTTAATTTCTATTTCTGCTGCTTCATTATTGTTGCGTAGAAATGCAACAGATTCCCGCAAGTTGATTTTGTATGCTGTGATTTTACTGAGTTTGTTTATCAGTTTTACAGTTTTTTGATGGAGGCTTTCAGGCTTTCTGTACAGAAAATCATGTCATCACCATATAGTGAAATGTTGACATCTTCCTAGCTGAGTTGGATGACTTTTATTTCTTTTTGTTGTCTGATTGCTGTGACTAGCACTTCCAGTACTGTGTTGAATAAGAGTGATGAGCGTGGACATCCCTGTCTTGTTCCTGACTATAGAGGAAAAGTTTGTTTTTCCCCATTGAAGATGATATTCTGGGTTTTTCATCTAGGGTCTTTATTATGTAGAGGTATGTTCCCTCTCAACTTACTTTGCTGAGGGTTTTCATCATGAATGAATGTTGTATTTTGTCAATGCCTTCTCTGCATCTATTGAAATGATCATGTGGTTCTTATCCTTTCTTTTAATAATATGATGTATCACATTGATTGATTTGTTAATATTGAACCATCTTTGCAACCCAGGAATAACTCCCACTTGATCATGGTGAATGATTTATTTAATGTATTGTTGGATTCACTTTGCTAGTTTTTTATTGAGAAATTTTGATCTGTGTTAATTAGGGATATAGGCCTATAGTTCTCTCTCTCTCTCTCTCTCTTTTTTTTATAGTGAGGTCTTTATCTGGTTTTGGTATCAGGGTAATGCTGGCCTCATAGAATGAATTTGGACGTTTTCCTTCCTCTTCTGTTTTTTGGAGTAGTTTGAGAAGAATAGACATTAACTCTTCTTTAAATGTCTGGTAGAATTCCCCTGGAAGCCATCTGGTCCTGGACTTTGTTGGGAGATTATTGATTACTGATTCAATTTCTTTGTTGGTTATCTGTTCAAGTTTTCTATTTCTTCTGTTTTTGGTTTTGGTATTTTCTATGTTTCTAGGAACTTTTCCATTTCTTCCCGGTTTTCCAAGTTGTTGGCATACAATTTTTCATAATGTTCTCTTATAATTGTTTGCATTTCTGTGGTATTGGTTGTTATTTCTCTTCTCTCATTTGTGATTTTATTTATTGGAGTCCTTTCTCTTTTCTTTTTGATAACTCTTCTATTGGTTTATGAATTTTATTAAAAAATTTTAAAGAACAAGCTCCTTGTTTCATTGATTTGTTCTGTTTTTTTTTTTAAGTTTCTATATAATTTATTTCTACTCTAGTCTTTATTATTTCCTTCATTCAGCTGGCTTTAGACTTCATTTGTTGTTCTTTTTCTAGCTCTTCTAGGTGTAAGGTGAGGATGTTTGTTTGAGATTTTTCTTGTTTCTTGAGGTGTACCTGTATTGCTATATACTTCCCTCCTAGGACCAGTTTTGTGCATCCCAGAGGTTTTGGGCAATTTTGTTTTTATTTTCATTTGTGTGTGTGTGTGTGTGTGTGTGTGTATATATATATATATATATTCTTTGATTACTGGGTTCACCCACTCTTTATTTAGTAACATGTTGTTTAACCTCCATGTATTAGTGGTCCTTGACATTTTTTTCTTGCTGTTGACTTCTAGTTTCATAGTGTTGTGGACAGAAAAGGTGCATAGTCTGACTTCAATCTTTTTGTATTTGATTAGGGCTGTTTTGTGACCTAATATGTGAGCTATTTTTGGGGAATGTTCATGTGCACATGAAAAGAATGTGTATTCTGCTGTTTTAGGTTGGAATTGTCTGAATATATTTGTGAAGTCCATCTGGTCCAGTCTGTCATTCAAAGCCACCGTTTCCTTGTTAATTTTCTGTTTAGATGATCTGTCCATTGTTGTGAGCAGGGTGTTAAAGTCACCTATTATTGTTATTATTATCAGTGAGTTTTGTTATATTTGTTATTAATTGTTTTATATATTTGTGTGCTCCCATGGTGGGGGCATAAATATTTACAATTGTTATATCTTCTTGCTGGATTTTACCCTTAATAATTACATAGTGTCCTTCTCTGTCTCTTGTGAAGTCTTTGTTTTAAGGTCTAGTTTGTCTGATATAAGTGTTGGTGCTCTGGCTTAAAAAAAATATATTTGTTTATTTTAGAGAAGGGGGAGGGGCAGAGGGAAAGGGAGAGGAGAGACCATCTCAAGCAGATTCCCTGCTGAGCACAGAGCCTGACATGGGGCTTGATCCCATAACCATGAGATCATGACATGAGCCGAAACCAAGAGTTGGACATTTAACCGACTGAGCCACCCAGGCGCCCCACTCTGGCTTTCTTTTGACATTCATTTGCATAATAAATATTTCCCCATCCCCTCACTTTTAATCTGTAGGTCTTTTTAGGTGTAACATGACTCTCTTGTAGGCAGCATATTGATTTTTTTTTTTAATCCATTCTGTCATTCTATGCCTTTTGATTGGAACATTTAGTCCATTTACATTCAAAGTCATTATTGATAGGTATTTATTGCCATTTTATTACTTGTTTTCTGGTTGTTTCTGAAGATTTTCTCTGATCCTTTCTTGTCTTTCTCTTTTATGTTTATATTTTCCTTAGTGATGTATTTGGATTTGTTTCTCTTTTTTCTTTGCATCTTTATTAGTGGTTTTTGATATATAATTACCATAATGTTTGTATATAACCTCTTCTGGATATGGCACTCTATATTAATGTGATGGTCATTTAAGTTTGAACCCATTCTTTTCTCCTCCCTAGGTTTCAGGTATATATTATATCATTTTTTTTGTGAGTTTCATGACTGATTTTTTACAAAAATATTCACTTTTGGGGCGCCTGGGTGGCTCAGTCATTAAGCATCTGCCTTCGGCTCAGGTCATGATCCCAGGGTCCTGGGATCGAGCCCCACATTGGGCTCTCTGCTCCACGGGAAGCCTGCTTCTCCCTCTCCCACTCCCCCTGCTTGTGTTCCCTCTCTCGCTGTGTCTCTCTCTGTCAAATAAATAAATAAGATCTTTAAAAAAAATTTTTTTTTCACTTTCACTGCTGTTGGATTTCCTACCTTTATATTGCCACTTTTGGTCTTTCCTTTCCACTCCTACATTCCTCTTTAATATTTCTACTATGGCTGGTTTAATGGTCATGAACTCGTTTAGATTTGTTTGGGAAACTCTGTCTCTCCTTCTGTTCTGAATGATGGCCTTGCTGGATAGAGCATTCTTGGCTGTAGATTTTTCCCATTCAACATGTTGAATGTATCATACCACTCCATTCTGTGTTACAAATATATATGTTGAAAAATCTGCTAGCCTCACAGGTTTTTCCTTGTACATTATTAACTTCGTTTGTCTTGCTGGTTCAAATTTTTTTTAATCACTGTATTTTGTCAATTTAAATACCATATGTCTTGCTGTGGGTCTGCTTTTGTTGATTTATGATGATAGTTCTCTGGGCTTCCTGGATCTGGATGTCTATTTCCTTCTTCAGATTAGGGAAATTTTCGGCTATTATTTATTCAAATAAATTTTCTGCCCCCTTTTCTCTCTCTTCTTCTTCTGGGATTCCTATGATATGAATGTTATTACATTTGTTAGAGTCACTGTGTTCCCTAAATCTATTCTTTTTTTTTTTTTTTAATTTTGTTAATTAACATATACCGCAATATTGGTTTTGGAGATTCAGTGATCCATCACTTACATATAGTACCCAGTGCTTATCACAACAAATGCCCTCCTTAATCCCCATCACCCATCTAGCCCTTCCCCCACCCACCTCCCTCCATCAACCCTCAGTTCGTTCTCTATTGTTAAGAGTCACTTATGGCTTATTTTCTTCTCTCCTTTTTTTCTTTTCCCCTTCCCATATATTCATCTCTTTTCTTTCTTAAATTGCACATATGAGTGAAATCGTATGGTATTTGTCTTTCTCTGACTGACTTCTTTCACTTTGCATAATACACTCTAGTTCCATCCACATTGTTGCAAATGGCAAGATCTTATTCTTTTTGATGGTCAAGTAATATCCCATTGTGTATATATACCACATCTTCTTTATCATTTCATCTGTCTATGGACATCTGAGCTCTTTCCATAGTTTGGCTATTGTAGATAATGCTGCTATAAACATCGGGTTGCACGTGCCCCTTCGAATCAGTATTTTTGTATCCTTTGGGTAAACATGTCTAGTAGCGCAATAGGTGGATCATAGGGTAGCTCTATTTTTAACTTTTTGAGGAACCTCCATACTGTTTTCCAGAGTGGCTGCATCAGTTTGCATTCCCACCAACACAGTACGAGGGTTCCCCTTTCTCCATTACCTCGCCAGTACCTGTTGTGTCTTGTGTTGTTAATTTTAGCCATTCTGACAGATGTGAGGTGGTATCTCCTTGGGGTTTTGTTTTGTATTTCCCTGATGATGAGTAATGTTGAACATCTTTTCACGTGTCAGTTGTCATCTGAATGTCTTCTTTGGAAAAGTGTCTATTCATGTCTTCTGCCCATTTCTTAACTGGATTATTTGGTTTTGGGGTGTTGAATTTGATAAGTCTTTATAGATTTTGGATACTAACTCTTTTTTTTAAATAAAGATTTTATTTATTTATTTGACAGAGAGAGATATAGCGAGAGAGGGAACACAAGCAGAGGGAGTGGGAGAGGGAGAAGCAGGCTTCCCGCTGAACAGGGAACCCGATGCGGGGCTTGATCCTAGGACCCTGAAATCATGACCTGAGCCGAAGGCAGATGCTTAAAAACTGAGCCATCCAGGTGCCCCTGGATACTAACTCTTTATCAGATATGTCATTTGCAAATATCTTCTCCCATTTAGTAGGCTGCTTTTTAGTTTTGTTGATTATTTCCTTCACTATGCAGAAGATTTTATTTTGATGAAGTCCCAATAGTTCATTTTTGCCTTTGTTTCCCTTTCCTCCAGTGACATATCTAATAAGAAGTTGCTACAGACAAGGTCAAGGAGGTTTCTGCCTGCTTTCTCCTCTAGGATTTGATGGTTTCCTGTCTCACGTTTAGGTCTTTCATCCATTTTGAATTTATTTTTGTGTATCGTGTCAGAAAGTGGTCCAGTTTCATTCTTCTGCATGTAGCTGTCCAGTTTTCCCAAAACCATTTATTGAAGAGACTGTCTTTCTTCCATTGGATATTCTTTCCTGCTTTGTCAAAGATTAGTTGACCATAGAGTTGTGGGTCCATTTCTGGATTTTCTATTCTGTTGTATTGATCTATGTTTTTGTTTTCGTGCCAGTACCATGCTGTCTTCATGACTACAGCTTTGTAATAGAGCTTGAAGTCCAGAATTGTGATGCTTCTGGCTTTGCTTTTCTTTTTTAAGATTGCTTTGGTTATTTGGGATCTTTTGTGGTTCCATACAAATTTTAGGATCATTTATAGTACTACCTCATGTTCTTTTTTGGGGGTGAATTTCTCTATCTCATCATTTTGTCCAGAAAATAAGAAATGACAATGACAACAACAACAACAAAAACAAAACCCCAAAAAACTTGATCCTGGGTGTATTTTGGTCTGCTTGTTAAAAGAATCTAGATCCCAAAATAAGAAAGCAAATAAAAATAAAATACAATGAAAGTAAACAAAAAATAAAAAATATAAAGTATATATATATAAATAAAAATTAAATTAATAAAAAAAGAATTGAAAAAATAAGAAAATAAATGAAAAAAATAATAAAGATTAAAAGTATGAAGGAAGCTAGATCCTATTTCTTCTAGAGCTGAAGGTTTGCAGCCCCCAGCAAAGTAACAAGTAAACTTGGTGAGAGCCAGTTGTTTGTGCTGGGCTTCTCGGGGAGGGGACCATTGTGCTGATTCTCAGGTGGACTTGCCCTAGGGGAAAGGCTTCTGGAAGGCCCAGGGAGGCACGGCTCAGTGTAAGCGGCTCTGGACTCCACTAGGTGGCGTTGTTTTGCTCCCTGAAGGCTTTCAGCACCGATAGGTGGGATGAATATGGCAGTGCCCTGCTCTCTAGCTGAAAATTCATGCCCCCAATCTTCAGTGAGCTCTCACAGAAGAGCAATCAATCACTCTTGTCTCCCCAGTTTCCATCAGAACCCTGTGTTCACCAGGCCTGTGTCCCAGCTTTTTTATCTCAGGCAAGTGACCCAGTTTCAAAACTCCAAATTATAGGGACCCCTGTATCGTGGACGTGTGCTCTTCCTCCTGCGGAGGGTCTTACCAGGCTGCTGCCCTTTGCTGGCTCGTCCCAGGAAAGCGGTCCCACCACGGCGCAGCGCTTTGCAGTTGATGGCAACACGACCAGAAGGCTGGCACCAAGCCCTGCCGCTCTCTGCTGGCTTCCCTGTTCCTGTGCCTGGGAACAGTGCCGCACTTTGGCGCCACCATTCTTGTGACCCAGGGGATCCTGAGACCACCTGTCACTCCTGGGGCTCCACCCCACTTTGCCGCAGGAGCATCTTTAAGCCGGGCCCATCCCCCGATTCCACATCTGATTTTGTGCTCCGCTGCTTATAATACTTTGTGATAGGCTCTGTTAGCCAGCTCCCTCCCCACTGCCACATCCACAGCTGTATTTCTCCCAAGTCAACTCTCCATACCTCCTACCTTCCAAAAGGTGGTTGCCTTTCTACCTGTAGACTTGTAGTTTGTTCTCCCAGACCTCTGATGGACTTCCTGGGTGTTCAGAACGACTTGATAGCCATCTCACTGTGTTCAGGGGTGAGACAAGCTCAGGGTCCTCCTACTCCTCCACCATCTTAACTCCTCTCTCCCTAAGTCTGTTCTTGTTTTGCATAATTCTTTTTTTCTCTCTTGTCTTCCGCTTGATTGCTTTCCATTACTCTGTCCTCTAAGGTCACTAATTCATTCCATTTCTTCTTCCATCCTGCTGTTCATTCCATCAAGCATATTTCTCATTTCACTTATTGTACCCTTTATCTCCACTATGTTATTCCCTATATATGTGTTAAGGGACTCACTCATGTCCTCCACTGTTCTCAAGCCCAGGGAGTATCTTTATGATCATTTCTTTAAATTTTCTATCAAGCATGTTACTTATATCTGTTTCGCTTTGATCGCTGGCTGTGGCCATGTTCCTTTCTTTCATTTGGGATGAATTTCTCTGTCTCCTGGTTCTGTCTGCCTCTGTCTGTCTGTTCCTGTGTGTGGACTAAGTCAGCTATGTCTTCTGCTTTTGAAAGTAAGTAGTGAGTTTATGAAGAGGGGCTTCCTGGAGTGCCCTGTAGGGCAGTGTCCCCTGCTCACCTGGACCTGGCAGTTCAGGAGAGTATCCCATGTGTGTTGCTTATGCTCTTCTATTTTGTTGGATATACTTTTCCTAACAGTGCAGTTGTCTGCACTGACTCTCTGCCTGTTGTGGGCTGTCCTTGCTCTCTGTAGCGTGAGTGCGACCCAGGCAGGCCAGCTCTGAGGGGTGAGCTCCTGCCGAGGAACTTGGGAGTGCATTGGGGTGGTAGGAAAATTTGTACTGGATCACCTGAAGTGCTGTAGCAGCTGGGAGCTGGGGGCCACTGCTGCTGGGAGTGTGAGGATGCACGCAGTGTGCAGCAATGGCTAGGCATGGTTGGGGCTGGTCCACGCCAGTGGCTGGGGGTGTGCGGCTGGGCACCTGGCTGCCAGCTGGGGAACTCATGCTAACAAAATCTGCTGAGTCCACAGCCAAAGCTGGCATGCTTGGAGTGGGGGAGTCCTCAGGAGAACTCGTGGATGGTGCACTGCTAGCTGGTTAGGTGGCAAGTGTCCGTGCAGCTCCACCTCTTGCAGTTGGCTCACTGGGGAGTGGGAGAGGAAAATCTAGACTGCCAGTGTCCTCATTTTAGAGAAGTCCCCCACCATGCTCCAAAATCAGCATGAAGAGATCTGCCTCTTATTTGCCCCTGGCATTGTATAAACTGCCATTTTAATGTTGTCCGTCCATGCAGGCTGCTGTCTCTATAAGGGGGATGATCCAGTTGTCACTTGCCCTCCAGGCTTGCCCAGTGCTGAATCAGCTGACTTAAAACCTCTGGGTTCCAAGTCCCACTGATTTTAAAAACTCAGGGAATTCAGCCCCTCTGGTTTTTAAAGCCAAGCATTATGGGGATTAGTCTTCCTCATAAGAGCTCCCTCCTATGGGGGCCAGTTTCTCTGCCCTATTCATGTGCACAGTTCCCTCCCTCTGCCTTTCCCACCTTCCTAACCTTTCAGATGAAGTCTCTTATCTATATTTAGGTACGCAGTTTGTTATGCCAGTATTTGGATGGCTCTCCTTTTTATTAACTTGGGTATAGATGATATCTAGTCATAAACAATGGACAGGGAGACCTCAGGGTCCTCCTACTCTGCCCTCTTCCTAAACTCTCGAAGAGACTTTAGATTTTCCGTATGTAGAAGTAGGTCATCTGCAAACAGTAACAGTTTAACTTATTCCTTACCAACTGGGATATGTTTCCTTTTTCTTTTTCTGCCTAATTGCTGTTTCTAGCTCTTCTAATACTATGTTGAATAAGAATGGTGACAGTGGGCATCTTGTCTTTTCCTGATTTTAGAGAAAAAGTTTTCAGTGTTTCACTGTTGACTATGTTTTTGATGGGTTTGTCATGTATTGTCTTTATTTCTTTTAATTAAATTTATTTCTTGTGTCACAGAGCAAATTATCAGATACTGGCCAGTGCTAGGGTGTTCTTGAAGCAGTCAGCAATGTCATCAAAGAGCTTGATGTTTCCCATCTTTCTCCCACTATGTTGGCCATGTCTTCTCTCAGAAGGGAAGGGGGTTATAGCACCTATAGGTATCTTATACAGAGAATATGTATTATGTTGAGGTATGTTCCCTCTATTCCTATTTTGTGAAGGTTTTTTTTTTTTTTATCAGCCAACATCATTAGTTTCAGATATAGTGTTCAATGATTTATCAGTTGCATATAACATCCAGCACTCATCACATCACGTGCTCTCCTTAGTGCCCAGCACCCAGTTACCCCAGCCCCCACCCACTTGCCCTCCAGCAACCCTAGTGTGTTTCCTATGGTTAAGATTCTCTCATGGTTTGTCTCCCTCTCTGATGACTTCCATTCAGTTTTCCCTCCCTTCCCTTATGATCCTCTGCGCTGTTTCTTAAATTCCACATATGAGTGAAATCATATGATTGTCTTTCTCTGATTGACTTATTTCACTTAGCGTAATACCCTCCAGTTCCATCCATGTTGATGCAAATGGTGGGTATTCATCCTTTCTGATGGCTGAGTAGTATTTCATTGTGTATATGAACCGCATCTTCTTTATCCATTCATCTGTTGAAGGGCATCTCTGCTCCTTGCACAGTTTGGCTATTGTGGACATTGCTGCTATGAGCACTGGGGTGCATGTGGCCCTTCTTTTCACTACATCTGTGTCTTTGGGGTAAATACCCAGTAGTGCAGTTGCTGGGTCTTAGGGTAGCTCTATTTTTAACGTCTTGAGGAACCTCCATACTGTTCTCCAGAGCGGCTACACCAGCTTGCATTCCCACCAACAGTGTAGGAGGGTTCCCCTTTCTCCACAACCTCTCCAACATTTCTTGTTTCCTGACTTGTTAATTTTAGCCATTCTGACTGGTGTGAGTTGGTATCTTATTGTGGTTTTGATTTGTATTTCCCTGATGGCAGTGATGTGGAGCATTTTTTCATGTGTCTGTTGGCCATTTGTATGTCTTCTTTGAAGAAGTGTCTGCTCATGTCTTCTGCCCATTTCTTAAGTGGATTATTTGTTTTTTGGGTGTTGAGTTTGAGAAGTTCTTTATAGATCTTGGATACCAGCCCTTTATCTGTAATGTCATTGGCAAATATCTTCTCCCATTCTGTGGGTTGCCTCTTAGTTTTGTTGACCATTTCTTTGCTGTGCAGAAGCTTTTTATCTTGATGAAGTCCCCAAAGTTCATTTTTGCTTTTGTTTCACTAGCCTTTGGAGATAGATCTTGAAAGAAGTTGCTGTGGCCGATGTCAAAGAGGTTACTGCCTGTGTTCTCCTCTAGGATTTTGATGGATTCCTGTCTCACATTGAGGTCTTTCATCCATTTTGAGTTTATCTTTGTAAATGGTGTTAGAGAATGGTCGAGTTTCAATCTTCTGCGTGTGGCTGTCCAGTTGTCCCAGCACCATTTATTGAAGAGACTTTTTTCCATTGGGTCTTCTTTCCTGCTTTGTCAAAGATTAGTTGACCATGGAGTTGAGGGTCCATTTCTGGGGTGTCTATTCTGTTCCACTGATTTTTGTGTCTGTTTTTGTGCCAATACCATACTGTCTTGATGATTACAGCTTTGTAATATAGCTTGAAGTCAGGCATTGTGATGCCCCCAGCTTTGGTTCTCTTTTTCAACATGATTTCTGGTACTATTGTTAAAGGTGCTTTTGCCTCAAGTTCCTCCCTTTAGTAGTAATTATAATGATAATGGAAATTTTTATCCATGGGCCTGGATCCTGGGCTCCCAGGGAAGCTATCCTTTAACATTTTACCAAGCTCAAAGTGACTGGGCAAAACCTCAGAGCATGGGCCCTATTTCTGCCCCAAGCACATAATGTACATCTGCTTTGAGAAGAAAAAGATAACCCAAAAATGCCATTGCAAACGTAAAGATAAGAAAAACAAAAGAACCTCTCTGGCTCCCATAAGATTAAAGTCATACTGACTTGCAGAAACTGAAAACATAAGAAAAAGTCTGTAACTTTCTGGAATGTTCTTCCTCATGATGATGTGTAAATCTGTATGTAAAACAAAACAGAACCCAAATGTTCCTTCCCAAGAGCACTCCCTTCTTTGTGAAGATTGTGTCTCCCAGGCAGCTAGTTTGGCTATAGTGGATATTGCTGCTATAAACATTGGGGTACAGGTGTGACTACTTTTCACTAAAGCTTTATCTTTGGGGTAAACACCCAGTAGTGCAATTGCTGGGTTGTAGGGTACCTCTATTTTATCTTCTTGAAGAAACTCGATACCATTTTACAGACTGGCTCTATGAGCTTGCATTCCCACCAACAGTGTAGGAGGGTTCCCCTTTTTATGCATTCTCGCCAACATTTGTTGTTCCCTGACGTGTTAATTTTAGCCATTCTGACTGGTGTAAAGTGGTATCTCATGGTTTTGATTTGTATTTCCCTGATGGCTAGTGATGTGGAGCACTTTTTCATGTGTCTGTTAGTCATTTCTATGTCGTCTTCGGAGAAATATCTGTTCATGTTTTCACCCATGTCAGAGCTAGAGTTAGGGTTAGGGCCTTCACATAGAAAGTGTGATCGGCTGAAGTGTGGAGAACTTCACAGAGGTCTGAATTGAGGGCTAGAGTTGGGGTGAATATCAGGCTCAAGGTTTGTGTTCAGTATGGTAATAAAAGTGTACATAAGCAGGGATGGCTCAAGATTTCATTCAGATTTCTCTGGCTCTGCATCCATTCTGGAGTTCAAAATAGAATGCTATCTTACTGTGTTGCAGGATGAGTCCTCTGCTATTGCTCAGGTATCCCCAATGACTGAGGCTTTGGAGACAGGCTTCTAGGGGTTGTCCTATGGAACCTACTCTCGGGTTAGGGTTAGGGCCTAGGAGCATGGGGTCAGGGTGAGTGTCAGGCTCAGGGCTTGTGGCCAAGGGGCCGCTGAAAGTGGGGCTTTGCTGGGATGGGCATGCCTCTCATGCCAGGCTCTTGGGGGCGGGGACGTGAAGCCTGTGTGAAGTGTGGGTGAATCCTTGGAACTGTTTCCAATGCCAAATATCAACCAAGTAGAAAGCTGGTGTCCATGGAGAACACTCATATAACATCCAGTGGGACGGTTGTAGTTGGAAACGAAGCGACCATTTCCCTGTTTTCCTCCCACTAGTGGAAGGGTTTCCTGGGAAGCCACAGAGCAGTGTAGAGCATGTCCTTGTATGGGGTGTTTTCAGTCTGTTCTACATCTGACTCTCAGGGAATGGGATGCCTGCCAAAGGGGGCATGGTATCTGTTGTCGTGAAAGTTTCTTTTCAGATAAGGCCAGAGAGAGGGAGAGGTCGTGGGAAGAGGGAGAGGTGGGGGAGTGGAGATGGACCCGTCAGGGCAGGAGGGAGGGCATGTGTCTGTGCAGACGCAGGCACTTGGGACACCCTGACTGAAATGAGGCCAAAACTCAGAGGAAGCGATGGGGCAAGGAGAAGCTTGGCGACTGAGGCTCAGGTAGGAGCCATCTGAAGCCCAGCACTGTGGCACAAGACATGGGAAAGCAGGAAGCGAAAGAGAAATCCAACCTCATGGCCACTCTCAAAAGGGAAACACCCTTTTGAGCACAGTTAGGAGGCTGTGCATAAAATGCTGGGAGACCCTTTGTTTCGTGAACAAAAGGAATATTTAGATGATTAGATTTTGGTGCATCCTCCATGTTTGGAAATGTCAGATGATCTCTTTGCTGGATCATTTGAGTGTTCCCATTGGCTGTTACCCCATGACTCACCTTAAAGAAACTTGGCCTGTGACGTGTGTGCGTTTCTCTGTGTGGAGGTGTGTCCCAGTGAGTGGATGTCGTTAACCCACAGGGCTATGCAACCAAAGACACCCATTCAATAGAAATAAATCACGTAAGACCACCACCTGTTCTGGGGTTTCAGCATGATTGTGACCAAACCATTTTATAGAATTTCCTTACTGGAAGGCACAACACTCTGAAACTTTAAGATTACAGAGTATTTTACTGCAGTAGGAAATAATAACTGGTATCTCAGACTCTGCATGAGATAGCTGTGTTCCTGTTGCAAAGCAGAAGGATGTGTATTTTGATACTGATGTTTCATCTCTGGCCCATGTTATTGTGAATGTATCCATTCTGTGCAGAACCACAGCTGCTTCCCAGGCCATGCTGGGTGGAGAATCACTGTTCTAGCCCCACACAGCCTCACCAGTCTGTCTGGATTCTTCTAGACACTGGCATTGGTGAAAACTACAGGGAGTGGGGGAAGAGATACTGTGTCTTGTTTTCCTGCCTTTGAGTGTTGTTTCGGTATCGTCTCTTCTCAGCTATCATATATTTCCACTGAGATCTCATAGTGAGTTGCCAAATTAGAAATGCATTAGCCATTTGTCTGCATCTGGACCAGTCAAGCAGTGGCTGTAGTTTGAATAAGTTATGTGTGCATGTAAAATACATACATATATACATATATACAAGTATGTGTATGAAATGTATATCTTTGTACTTTTTGATACAATGTACTTATTTGTTTATTTTTAATTATAATTGATATAAATCAAAGGTTTGTTGCAAAACTTTATTTTTTTATTTTTTATTTTTTAAGATTTTATTTATTTATTTGAGAGAGAGAGAGAATGAGATAGAGAGAGCGCGCGCATGAGAGGGGGGAGGGTCAGAGGGAGAAGCAGACTCCCTGCTGAGCAGGGAGCCCAACTGGGACTCGATCCCGGGACTCCAGGATCATGACCCGAGCCGAAGGTAGTTGCTTAACCAACTGAGCCACCCAGGTACCCAGTTGTTGTAAAACTTTATATTTTAGAACAGTGTTAAAAAAAACCCAAAAAGAAGTCCCAACCATGCAATACAACTGGGACCTGCTTTAAAACAATCCTGTGATTGACGAGTTTGCTGCCTGAGTAATATTGATCACCCAGACTTTGGATTCTGCTGTTGTTTCTACAATGACATTTTGTATGAATCAAAGTCCTTGGATTAAAATAAAACTTAGCAAAAAATCAAAACAAACCCCACCATGCTGCTGGGTGACGTATGCAAGAGGTGTGGGAGTCAGCAATCTGTGCATCCTCAGGAGGCAGGGCCACCTCCAGGGGCATGTGGGCAGGAGTGCACAGCTGAGCAGCTCTCTGGAGAAAATAACCCTCTAAAACTGATTTGGGCCTGTTCATGTTGCAAGTGTGGATCAGTCTGAGAATCTGGGTGGGGTTGAGGTGAGGGTCAAGGGTTGGGGTCAGGGCCAGGGTCTGGATCGCGGCCACAGTCTGGGTTAGGTTTAAGCATAATTAGCTTTATTCCCCCTCCTCCATCTCCCTGAGCCTCCAGGATAGATAGGACTCACCCAGGGTCACATACGAGTCAGAGGCGAGCTGGAGCATTGGTTTTCGGCCCCTCACTCCTGGGCTCTAACATAAGAAAAGTGAAATGTCCACCTGATCACTGACTGTTTCAGATCCAACTCAACCCCAGTCAAGGGTTATAGAGGGCCTCAGAGGTTATACAGGGTTCTTCCGCCCTCCCACCTGGGAAGGGTGCCGCTGGCCCCACTCTGCCTGGGCAGCCAAAAGTTCCAGCACGGCCCCACCCCACGAGGGCACTCAGTAGACACGAACGGATTTATATAGGACTGACTGCCGTGGCCTGCCCGCCCCCATGTGCAGCCTTCTTGCGGGCTGGTGGGCCCCCCCTGGCACTGGCTAGATCCTTCGTCCCATCTCAGTGATCCGCAGGAAACAGTCAGTAGACAGGACAGCCCTTGGCCTCTGACCATCCAGGGAGGCATCTGTGGCCCTCCAGCTCAGGCCAGGCAGGGTCTTGACAACCCCCATGGCAATTACTGAGCTGACTGTGCTCCTGGCAGTATAACAGGTCCATGGGCAGTGTAGACAGCCCCACAGGATGTTTCCATTCCCAAAGTCTGTGTGGTTGAGACAAGTGTCTCCTCCTTCACAGTCTCTTAACCCTCCAAATGTTGGATGTGGCCCTGTCCACAATAGCCATACAGCCATACAGCAGACTGGCCCTGCAGTCCTTTGGCCTCCTGATTGTGATGTAAACCTTTGACATACGTATTTGTTAAGAATTAAGGTTATAGGAGTAACTGTGTCTCCCAGCAGGCAGTTTCTCAGTGAGGCTGCCTGGTTTCAGAGAGTCACATGCATGATTCAGGGACTGTGGCCTCCAGAAAGTCTGCCACTGTGGATTCGTGGTGTGGAATAATCCTTGACTTGAGCCTCCCACTGTTTCAATGAGCGATAATTTCCTTATCATCCTCACATTTGGTCTCTGCTCTTCGTAAAGGAGAGAGAAGAGACTGGAGAATGAGCCAGTTTGTTCTTTGGGGATGAGTGATTAATGTTGGGGGGGCAGGTGTGACTCCGGGGCTCCCTCCTCCCAGGGAGAAGAGTGAGGTCTGTGTGCCTTCCAGTCCCTGGGATGTGAGGACCCAACATCCAAGGCAGGAGCCTTGAGTTTCCCACCAACAGCAAAGTTGCTTTTTCAGCAAGTGGAAGAGTGCCTTGCCGTCATGGGAAAACAGCAAGAGCACTGGATGGGCGGCTGCAGCCTGTGACCCTAAGTGATCCCTTCTTTCCTTGGGCTTCAGATTCCAAAGCCGTGCAGTCAGTCGCCAGTGATGTGGAATCTGCTGCTTTCCCAGCCTGGCATCTCTTCTCACGTCCAAGTCAGCTTGCCTTTGGGAACCCCATCTCACCTGCCTCCCATCCAAACAGTTCCAGAGGCCAGACCCCACCTTCCACCCACCTCAGAGATGGGCGTATGATGCAAGTCTACCCAACCCCTTGCTCTATCTTCTGGGTGCTCTGATGGCTTCAGTGATGAGAGTGTGACCCAAGCCGGGCCAAAGACACTTAAAGTCATGACTTTTCATGGAACCCAAGGGAAAGAGAAACCCTTCACAGTAGAATGGATGGTGAGTGGTTGTCAGCCTGGAGTTGTGGGAGGCCCCAGATGCAGTGAGAGAGACTTGCCTGTGAATGGGGCCACCCCAGAGCATTTAGCAGGATGGAGGGTTGGAGAGGGTCCAGGTCACATTGTGAGAGTGTAAGCCCCTGGGCCTGCCAGGTCAATACCCACTCTTGTCTCTTGCAAGTATTAATGTATTTCTACCATTAAAAAATCTTAACTCCTTTTACTTCAGTAAGTGTGTCTAGTCCCTTGCCAAAAAAGAGCTAGGTGACACATCAGGATCAACAATCCCTTAGACTCTCCAGGCACGGTGTCCTCACTGGGCAGAGCATGGCTGGGGTAGAGGAAGACAGTGAGTGGGGTCAGGTCTCAGGGCAGCTCCAGAACAGTTCTGTCCCTGTTCCTTCTCTGTCCTGGGAGAGGAAAACCCAAGAACAGTGAGAGGAGAACCAGCAGGAGGAAGAGGCCCTGGATGGCTAATTGGTCTGCTTGTTTTTTCCTTATTTTAGGATCCATTTTGTTATTGTGCATTTTTATTAGGAAATCACCCATCTCCTCTAGGCTTCCAGTCTGATGCAATAGGTTTTTCTTATTTGACCTTTAATGTCTACTTTTTAAAAAAAAAAAAAAAGATTTTATTTATTTATTTGACAGAGAGAGAGAGAGCACAAGCAGGGTGAGCGGCAGGGAGAGGGAGAAGCAGGTTCCTGCTGAGCAGAGAGCCCGATATGGGGCTTGATCCCAGGACCCTGGGATCATGACCTGAGCCGAAGGCAGATGCTTAACTCACTGAGCCACACAGGTGCCCCTAATGTCTCCTCTTTTTCTAGTTTTCTACAAAATTGTCACAGTTAATGAACAAATACTGATATGTTATTTTTAGCTAAAGTCCGTATTTTATTCAGGTTCCCTCTCTTCCACGTTTTCTCGCTCCAGGATCCCATGCAGGGCACCACGTGATATGTGCTCATCATGTCCCTTTAGGCTCTCCTTGGCTGTGACAGTTTCTCAGACTTGCTTTGTTTCAATGACCTTGGCAGTGTTGAGGAGGACTGGTCAGGCATTTTGTAGAAAGTCCCACATTGGGATTTACTTGTTTTCCTCATGATTAGACTGGGGTTATGGGTTTTGAGGAGCAGATCAGGGAGGTAAAGTGCTTTGTCATTACTTAATAACAAGGGAATATTTGTCACTGTCCGTGTTGACGGTGGTCACCTGGCTGAGGCAGCGTTGGTCAGGCTTCCCCACCAGGAAGTTACTCTTTCCCATGTGCAGGAAGACACTGTTCTGAGCCCACACTTTAGGAGAGGGGAGTTAGCTCCATTTCCTTGATGAATGGTTGAGTATCTACATCTATTATTTGGAATTCTTATAGGAGAGGTCTATTCAATCCCGCTTATAAAATACTATGTAATTTGTTAATAAAAATGCAACCAAGTAATTTAAAAGATCCCAATCCCATTGGCTTCATCAAACAATTCATGAAACAGGCAGCATCCCATTTAGCAAAAAGGAAGGCGCTCCTTTGAGCTGCAGGGAGGGGAAGGATTCTAAAGGCAGAGAGGGGATTGAAAAAAAGAAATTACTAGAAAAGGATGCACTATTTTAAGCAATATCCCCCTCCTAAGGGGAACAGAGGGGCCATTCAGTTTATTTTCCAGGTTGATTGGTTAAAGTTTATGTGGAGGTGAGGGTGTGTGGAAATGCAGTTAGGTCAGGTAGTAAGTCTTGGTTTGCTGGCTTGGGTCTCTTGACATAAGTGACTCCATTTTGGGCCTGTGGTTTCTTTTTAAAAAATCATTTATTTTTACTAGTGTGGACACCAGGGTAGGTTATGCTCCAGCACTACAGTGTTTGGTCACTGGCTCATTCCTGCTTTGGTGATGGAGAGCGCTTTCCATTGGCTCCTGTTTTCCGTTGACATCATTCCATCTCTGTGGCTCTTTTCTTGGTACTTCCTTACTTTCTGATACATCAAGATTATCCTGGCTCCTATACTTACTGTCTCAGTTCTAGTGTCAGCAAGTTCTTCAAGGAGCCTTGGTTAGTAGAGAATGGTATTAAAGTCTTACACATGGGAGCTAAATGTGCTCAGCGGACAATGCAAGGCAATATATGCCTGTATTCCCACCTATGTCGACACACCTGATGATAAAGATTTCTATGTGGAACCGTTTGTGTCCATATTAAGCTAAAGATGAGTTTATACTGATGTCTCCAACCTGGTCCATCACCACATGGAGATTGTGATCTTCTTCCTTTGCTGATCTATAACTTCCTACTCTAACAGTGACAAATCTGGCTCTCACCACTGGCCCTTTATTTAATTCATTGCTCCATTCCAGATTACAGATGTGGTGTTTTCAGAACTGTTAGCTACCACTCTGATGGGAAAGAACTTTATCAAATAGAGTCCACTGGGTACATACAGTACAGTTTTTCTTTAATCTACAGATTCCATTCGTTTCCAAGGTTACTTAGGTCAGCACCTTTTGTCATAAAACCTACAGTGAGGGTTTTTCCCCCATATGTTTCTAATACAGTTAGATTATGTGTCATGTTCTGTATTCCACTGAAGGGGAGGAAGAAATTTTCCTTGGTCCAACATTCTTACCATGGGAATAAGAATGAAATCGACCCGAGACAGATTAATAGGAGAAAAAAAACCCCAAAGTGTAATGATGTGCACATGGAGACCCAATAATGAAACTGAGGTGTAAAGAAATAACCAAGGAAGTCAGGTTTTATACTTTTTGGACAAAGAGAAAATACACCTGTGATGAAATCACAGGACAAAGAAAACTTAACCTTGGGAGCTTCAATTAGTAAGGAATTCTAAACAGAATTTGGGCTGGGGTCGCAAATTAGTAAAAAGTAACAAGGGTTGTTTATACAGCCTTATGGGCTCCAAATCTCCCATCTCTGGTGATGTCGAAATCTCTTTACCTCCTGGTACAGGGACATCTTCACATGGGAGATAGATTTCCTGCTTCCAGGGTGACAGAGGAGGGTCTAAGTGTCCTCATTGCATAGGCTGTCTCTTAAGTAACTTTTATTTAAAATGATCTATATGTCAAAGTGGCAGATTTGGGGCAGCCTGCCCTTGGCCCCTACACCATCCTATGACACTCCCACATCCTGAACAACTTAATTTCAGCAGTTTATGATTTACTCTTTAGGATGCAAAAATGTTTGTTTGTCTTTTATTAAAGATTTCATTTTTAAGTAATCTCCACACCCAACATGGGGCTTGAATTCACAACCCCAAGATCAAGAGTTGCACGCTTCACCGACTGAGCCAGCCAGGTACCCCAAAAGGTTTTGGGTCTTGACAAATGCATAGTGGCAGGTATAAATCATTAAAATATCATAGAATTCACCCCCTGATCCTTTTATCATCTCTAGTTTTGCCTTTTCCAGAATCTCCTACAAATGGGGTCACTCAGTGAAAAAGAATCCTTTTCAGACTGGATTCTTTCACTTAGAAAAATACATGTAAAGTTCATCCATGTCATTGTATGAGGTGATGGTTCATTGCTTTTTATTGCTGAATAGATTAACAGGAGAAAAACAAGTCAAAGTTTAATAGCATGCATACGTCCTGTATTCATGGGAGATACCCAGGAAAAGAGAGTAATTCCCTGAAGTGGCCCATCCCTCACCCTAAATGCCATCTTCAACTAAAGACCAAAAGATTTTGGGTGGTGGGAAGGCCTGTTAAGGGATGTTATCAGGTAAGCACAGTAAACGAGGGTATGGTTGTTACACAGATTTAAGTCTGTGCCTTCTCTTTTGGTAAGAGTTTCTTAAGATTTAGTAATTCTGTTCCTGATACAGAGGGAGACAGGCTTACAAATGGAGCTTTCCTTTGTAAGTGTACATTTCACTCACGAAATGGCAACTTTTACCCAGTTTTCAGAGATTCTCGTATGTCTGTTGCTTCTTAAAATTAATCAGCCCAAATAACTCTTGTGCCAAAGAGGCATATTTTGCGTGGCATAGTCTGCTTCCTTCACATGGATGTACTCAGTTTGCTTATGGATTCATTTATGGAAGGACATCCTGGTTTCTTTAAGTTTGTAATCATTATGAATAGAGCTACTGTGCATAACTGCATGTGAGTTTTTGTTTGGAAATAGTTTTTCAAAGCAGTTGTCTAAATACTAGAAGTGCAATTGTTGGATCTTAACATGAGACATATTTAGGTTTGGAAAAAATGGCCAAACTGTCTTCTGAAGGGACAGTTGCTGCCATTCCTCATCATCCAGCAATTGGTATTCCTGTTTTTGGAGTTTAGCATTTGTGATAGGCATGCAGTCCTGTCTCGGTGTTGTTTAAATTTGTACTTTCCTAATGATGATGTCGAGCATATTTTTGTATGCTTATTTTGTACCTGTATATCTTCTTTGTCCAGGCATCTGTTCAGATCCTTACCCATTATCAATTAGGATGTTTGTTTCCTTATCGTTGAGTTCTGATAGTCTTTTGTATATTTTGAATACAAATCTTTTACCAGATTTGTGCTTTGCGAATATTTCCTCCCAGTTTGTGGCTTGTCTTTTAGTTTTCTGAGCAAGGTCTTTCACAGAACAGAAGTTTTAATTTTAGAAAGTTCACGTTATCAATTTTTTTCTTTTGTGGATTGGCTTTTGGTGTTGTGTGCTAAAGCTCATCACCAAACCCAAGGCCATGTGGATTTTCTTTTACGTTTTCTTTTTGATATTTTGATAGTTTTACATTTTATTTTTTATATGGTAATGCAGTATTTTATTTATTCTGTTCATTAATAACATACTCAAGAACTTTTATAATATTAATAGAACTTAATCTAAAAGAACCAACTTACTTTGTTTACATTTCAATATTAGGTACGAGAGAGAGTCAAAATAATTATGGTCAAAATTACTACATAAAAAATTATAGTAAATGTTCGGTGTTAGTGTACATACAATTTAGTTCTTGGCATAAAGTTATTTAGTTGCTAGGAAGAACATTTGGTTTACTTCACTAATAGGAATCTCTCTTAATGCCGGGATGGCCTCTTCTTGGTATTTTTTCTGCTGTTGATTTTTAGCAGAGTTATCTGTGATTGTATGAATGGAGTTGAGTGGAGAGGTACTCATCATGTTTATTCCAAAGAAGAGTACGTAAACAATTACTATAGTAATGAGGAAGTAGACGGGCAATGCAACTGCCCAGTATTTTTGAGGCCAATAGGTTAATCCTAAGGAGTTTAGCCAAGATTCAGGAATAAATTCCCACACAAGATACAGGATGAAGCCAAATTGGGAGCTTAAGAAAAGAACAAAGCCATAAATCGCTCTTTCTGGCAACGGCGACGGTGAATTTCCCACCATTTCCCCTGTGGCTTTAGACAATCTTGGGTCCTCGAAACACCCACTCAGGCCCCTCCCGACAGCTCGGCCACTTCAGCGCCGAGTCCCCCGCGCAAGCACCTTTTGGAAAGCCTCCGTGGGGGCGAAGAAAGGGAAAAACTAAAGGAAAGGCCAGGTCGCTACGGCGCCCTCCGCTTCCCGCCCAGGCGCAGGCGCACTGTGACCGTTGCCGGCCCGGAGCACGCGAGAGCCGGGGACGGCCCGATAGTTTTACATTTTAAATTTATCTATAATTTTGAATGAATTTTGGTGTAAGTTGTAAAGCGTGTGTCTGCATTTCACTTAATTCCATATGGTTTCTAATTAATTGTTTCTATTTCTGGAGAAGTAAGGGGATAATTGGACTCCATTTCAGTTTGAATTTCCAAAATGTAGTGGATTCCGCAGGACCCCAGAAGGGACAGGTGCCTCCACTGAACTGAGTGCCCTGCATCCTGCACTGCCCCCACCGCCCGCAGGGGGCGCCCGAGTCCGGCTCCCCGACCCGTGGAGGGGCATGCGTGCTCAGCCCTCCTCCTCTGTGCGCAGACGGGCGTTCCAAGGCCTCAGGACCGACCCACTGTGCTGACGCCCAGGCTTCGGGAGGACGTGGGGCCTCATCCACAGTCAGGAGCCGGTCTCCTCAGGACCCTCTGTGGAGGATGTGGGTCCGCGTCCACACTGACAGGAGCCGGGCCTCCTCAGACCTGCTGTGGAGACTTCGGGAGGGCGTGGGTCCGCGTCCACACTGACAGGAGCCAGGCCCCTCCTCAGGACCCGCTGTGGAGACTTCGGGAGGAGTCCGGCCTCGTCAGGACTCGCCGAGGGAGGAGAAGGTGAGGAGAAGCCTCCTGAGCGGGGACTGCGGAGGCGGTGCGAGCTCCCAGGACCCCTCTGAGGAACGGCGCGCTGTGTAGATGCTGGGGCTTTGTGTGCGGTGCCGTGGGGTCCCGCGCGGTGCTGTGCGCGGGGCTGTCGGGTCTCCCCTTCCTGAGCTCGGATCCGCTCCGTGGTCGCGGGGTCTGTGTTTATGTGCCACTCGGATTCGGTTCCTGGGGCTGCTCAGTCTGCAGTCAGGGAGTGGACAGCCGCCGCGGTGCTCGTGCTCCCCGGGCTTCGGCCCTGCGGGCTCCTTCCCGCGTCCACACCGTCAGGATCTGGGTAGGGCTCCGCCTCCATCACCGAGGTTGGCGTCTCTGCTTCTCTGGGAGGTGCTGACGTGGTTGTTTGGAAGAGTGACTGACTCTGCGGTAAACCTGTCCCAGCAGCACAAATACTCTCTCTCCACACTCACACCGCCCAGCGGTCGTTTCCTCACTACATTTACCACTTCACGCGGGGTGCTTCAGTGCGTTTTACCCCAAACAGGGACACTGTCCCGCGGAACCAGCACAGAACCCTAAGTGAGGAAATCATCCCGGTTTCCACATTATAACCCAGACCGCAGGCCCACTTCCACTGTCACCACCTGCCCCACTGTCTGAAGCGTCCTTTTCCATTCGGATCCAGTTTTCTTCTGGAACTGCTCCCGACACTTTGCCTTATTTGGGTAACCTTGGTGGATGTAAAGAGCAAGATGGTTCCAATCTGGGTGGACTTTTCTGTCTGGCTTCTGTCACTGGGGCTGTTTTCAGTGTCCACCCATGTTGTGACATGCATCAGCCCCTCATTCACTTTTTCACTGTGACTAAACATAGCATTGAGCGCTTAAAATATTTCAGGTGCACAGTTCTCTGGCCTTAGCTGAGTTCCCACGGTGGTATATCATTCTCCAGCACTTTTTCCTTCTCCCCGAGGGGGACTCTGTATGCATGAGACACCAACTCCCCGTTCCCCTTTCCCCTCGGCCCCTGCAGCCACATTCCACTTTGCGTCTCAGGATGCTTCATATAAGTGGGATCACACAGTATCTGTCCTTCTGTGACTGGCTGATTTCACTCAGCGTAATGACTTCCAGGTTCAATCCGTGTTGTAGCCTGTGTCAGAACTCTCCTCGTTTTTAAGTCTGAATCGTGTCCCATTGTGTATATACCACATTTTGTTTATCCATTCATCTGTCAGTGGACACTTGGGATGCTTCCACCTTTTGACTGTTGTGAAAAATGCTGCTCTGAATAAGGGTACTTCTACTTTCAATTTTGGGGGGCATATATGCTGCAGTGGAATTCTGTGTTTAATATTTTGAGGAGCCACCATATTTTTTTCCACAAATGAACCATTTTACTTCATTCCTTCATAGGGCAGAACAAGATTGCCATTTATGGATCTACCTCATTTTGTTTATCCTTTTCCCCATTGATGGACATTTGCATAGTTCCTGGTTTTTGCCTACTGTGAACACTGCTGCTATGACTATTTATGTACATTTTTGTTTGTATCAGTGTTTTCAACTTTGGGGGTATATATCTAGGAGTATAATTGTTGAACCATATGGTAATTCTACTTTGATCTATTTGAGTAAATGCCAAAATACTTTCTACGTAGACTGCCCCATTTTTCACAAACAAGGTTTAAGGGTTTCAGTTTCTCAACATCCTTTCCAAAATTTGTTATTTTAGTTTTCTTGATTATAGTGATTCTATTGTGTGTAAAAGGACATCTAACTGGTGTAAATCTTCATTTCCATAAAGACTAAGGATGTTTAACATCTATTCATGTGCTATTCACTGTTTGTATGATTTCTTTGGAGAAAGGTCTATCCAAGTCCTTTTGTCCATTTTTAAAAATGGGTTTCTTTTTGCTGAGGAGTTGTAAAAGCTCTTTACATATTCTGGGCAACAGACTCATATTAGATAAATAATGTACAAATATTTTCTTCCATTCTGGGGGCTATCTTTTAACTTTCCAGATAGTATCTTATGATGTACAAAGATTTTTAATTTATTTTTTTTTTACATTTCTTTTTTAAGAGTGAGTGAGAGAGTATGTGAGTGGTCAGGGGCAGAGGGAGAAGGAGAGAGAATCTTAAGCAGGCCCCACACTCAGTGTGGAGCCTGACGTAGGCTCAATCTCATGACCCTGAGATCATGATCTGAGCCAAAATTAAGAGTTGGACGCTTAACCAACTGAGCCACCCAGGCACCCAGAACAGATTTTTAATTTTGAGGATATTATTTTATCTATTTTTTCTTTCCTTTCTTAGCTTTGGTGTCAGATCTAAAAGCATTGCTAGATCCAAGGTTATGAAGATTTATCCCCATTTATTTCTTCTAGAGTTTATACTTTTACCTCTTACATTTAAGCCTTTAATTTATTTTGAGTTAATGTTTATATGTGGTGTGAGGTAAGGGTCCAGTTTCATTCCTCTGTACATGGATAGCCAATTGCCTAGCACCCTTTGTTGAAAAGACCATTCTCTCCCCCAGTGTAATGTTGCCACCCTTGTCAAAATTCAGTGGACCATAGATGAAGGGGTTTATTTCTGGGCTCTCAGTTAAATCCCACTGATCTGTATGCATATCTTTTTTAAAAAAAATTATTTATTGGGGCACCTGGGTGGCTCAGTTGGTTAAGCGACTGCCTTCGGCTCCGGTCATGATCCTGGAGTCCCTGGATCGAGTCCCGCATCGGGCTCCCTGCTTGTCAGGGAGTCTGCTTCTCCCTCTGACCCTCCCCCCTCTCATGTGCTTTCTCTCTCTCTCATTCTCTCTCTCAAATAAATAAATAAAATCTTTAAAAAAAATTATTTATTTATTTTTAAAAATGTTTTAAATTTAAATTCAACTAATTAACGTATAATGTATTATTTGTTTCAGGGTGTATGCATACCTTTATGACAGTATCACAATGTTTTATTTACTGTTGCTTTGTATTAATATTTGAACTTTGGAAGTATGACCTTTCACCTTTGATTTTCTTTTTCAAGATTGTTTTGGCGATCTTGTGGTCCCTTGAAATTCCATATGACTGTTAGGATTAGCTTGTGCATTTCTTCCCAAAGGCCTTAGTGAATTTTCTTGGGAACACATTGAATTTCCACACTGCATTGTGTACTATTGCCATCTTATCAATAGTATGTCTTTTCATCACCATGGGGTCCTCAGATTTATTTAGGTTTCCCTTACTTTCTTTCAGCAATGTTTTGTAATTTTCAGTGTACAAGACTTGCACCTTGATTACATCTATTCCTAAGTATTTTGTCAATGTTCATGTTCCCTAAAATGGAATTGTTTTCTTAAATTATTTTTTGGATGATTCATGGCTAATGTATACACATGAGAGAGATTTTTGTGTATTGATATTAACTGGCTGTAATCATTTTTTGTTGATTGTTTAGGAAGATCTCTATATAAGATGATGTCATGTCTGGTCTCTGAATAGACCTAGTTCTACTGTTTTCTTTCACATGTGGATGCCTTATTTCTTGCCTTATCATGCTAGGTAGAACTTTCAGTACGATACTGAGTAATGAGTGAAAGCCAGCATGATGGACTTGTTTGTGATTTCAGAGTAGAACTGTCAGTCCTCAAAATTGAGCATGATGTTTGATTACAGTTAGGGTTGGGGTTAGGGTTAGGATTAAGGGTTAGGGTTAGGGTAGGTGACCCTGTGACCCATGCAGCTCCACAGTCAGCATGCCGGAGCCAGGAACACTCCCCCTGTGCTGAGCTCCTGGGCAAACCCTGTAGGTCCCCTCCCCTGGCTGACCCCCTGCAGGTTCTGTCCCCACCTGCCATGAGTTGAGCACCTTTGGGCACAGCCCTTGTTTCTATGCCCTACAGACTGGGTAGAATCAGCTGCATGGGTTTCTAGCCTCCTAAGCCTCAGGCTCCCCTTTGTAAGATGGGGTCTTGATGACTCCCATCTCTGGGAGCTGAAGGTAGGGAGGCCCCACCAACAGACTTGCTCAGGCCAGGCCAGGAGGGTGGCTGTTGCTTAAAGCAGCCCAGGGCCTGCCCCCTTGAAGAAAGTACACACGTTCAAGGCCCAAGTTTTGGGGTTCTGCCGCCAGCCTTTGGCAGTGACCCTCCTCCAGCCCTGTCCCCTGTCCCTGTGGATACATGGTCTTCCTGGAGCTGTTCCTGCAGACAGTTGAGAACCACTTCATGGTGAGACACAGGGTCACCTACTATGTCTTCAATCAGTTGGCTGCTGGGCCCCATGTGCCCCTTCAGGAAGGCCGGAGGGTGGTGGTCCTCGAGGTCCCCGGCGCCCCGCGCTGGGAGGATGTATCCATGTAGCACATGTTATGATCCGCTGCTTCTGCAAGCAGCTCTTCCTGTCATCACGCACTGAAATAAAGTTCTCAGACACCAATCTGAGCGACAATGCAGGGCTGCCTCTGCAAGTAGAGCTGTAGCAGCTGGGTTCAGCACATAGATTTTATTTCATTTTTTATCAGAAAAGCAAGGACAGATGCCTCAAAGCATGGGAAAGGAGGACAAAGGGATGGCAAGTATCCTGAAGCTGTAAAGCAGGCCTGCACCCTCCCCTGCACGCAGGCACGCAGGGAGGCAGTCAGGGGATAAGGGAAGAGCGGAATGTTTGTGCTAGCAAATGCCAGGTGCAGGAAGCGGGGACTGAGGGTTACATTCTTTCCTAGCTCCTAACATATGCCTTGCCCCTGGGGATCATGGGATCCTGCTCCTACCGGGCCATTGCGTTCAATAGCCTGAGAACAGGAACGCTGCTGACCGGGGTAGAAACCCCGGTTTCTACCGGGCGGCCTGCAAGGACTTCAGCTACGAGCATTGGCCATAGTCCCAGGTGCACGTCCCCAGGGACAAGGGCGACTTTTACTACATGGGGGCCTTTTCTAGGGGGTCGGTGGTAGAGGTTCACCGACTGACCTTGGCCTGTCACCAGGCGATGGGGGTCAACCTGGCCAATGGGATCGAGGCTGTGTGGCACGATGAGAGCCACCTGAACAGGTATCTGCTGGACCATAAGCCCATTAAGGTGCTGTCCCCAGAGGACCTGTGGGACCCACAGCTGCTGGGCTGCCCCCCATCTTGAAGAAGCTGAGATTCATGGCTGTGCCCAAGAATCACCAGGACATCAGCAGTGGTCATTACTTGAGGAGTTGTTTTGGTGCCCACCGTGTCTTTCACTTGAGTTAACAGGTGAGCCCGAAGGAAGGACGTCATCAGTTAGGAAGTATAGACGAAGGTCAGAGTGGAGGTGGGCAAAGGCCTCTTTCATTCAGAGAGCAGGGAAACTCCGAGTTTCTCCTACACACCTTGCCCTGCTCATCGCTTCCAGCTGCCTGGCCCTGAGTTCTGTCCTTTCAATGAATTGGTCATCTAATAAGTAACATGTTTCTCTGAGTTCCATGAGCCAGTGGAGCAGATTATTCGAATCTGAAGAGGAGGTTGTGGGGACCTCCAATCTGTAGCCCATAGCTCGGAAACACGGGTGACCTCTCTGCCCAGCCACTGGCTGACCACTAAGTTAACAGCACAGGGATTCAGTAGCCACACACAGCAAAGAATACAGACTTAACAAAGTTAGTTTAGAAAAGCCACTAAGCCAAAGTAGCAACTACAACGAGCAGCAATCATAAAGCCTGGCATGGGGAAGGTCTGATGTTCAGGATGCTTCCATTATAATATTCATAATCACACCCTGGACTAGTCACTGGGGCCAAGTCCCCCGGCTGGGGGTCAGGTAGCTCCTACATGTTCCACATGCCTCTCCCTGGCTCCCCTAGCTGTGCACGGTCCTGTGTTGCATTCCAGCAGAAGTTGGTTTTAACCAAGGCCAGGAAGATGGGATGGGTTTTCCTGACACCCCCCCTGGCCCCCACAGCACCGACCCCGTGCTGCGAGAGGAAAGTTTTCTTCAATCCTCTTAAGGTCCCTGGCTGGGTCTGGAAATTGGCAAAACAGATGAACAGGAGAAAAGCAGACAAAGTGTATTGATTTTTTTGGTGGGAGCCTCACAAAAACATGGAGACCAGCAGAGGCGATTGGAGCAGACAGCTCTTCTACCTTTTAGACAAAAAAGCAATAAATGTGTGAAGAATTGACAGACACAGGAGTTTGGACTAGGGCTGGTAAATGGTAAAGAAGTAACTAGGAAGATAAGGGTTAGTTTAACCAGGTGTGTTCGTATAGCCTTCTTGGCCCTAAATTCCTTGACTCTGGTGATAAGCATGTCTTCCCTGTGGTCTGGGGAGAGAAACTTCCACATGGGAGTATTCTGACCTGCTTCAGGAAAGAAGGGCTGATGGCTGGGGATCAGAGGGCCCTTCTTGCTCTGCTCTGTGCAAAAGTTCTTTTAGCTTCTATATTTAATTTGCCAAGGTGCCATATTTGGGGTAGTGTGTCCTGACCCTCACTGGCCTGGTGCTGTACTTCCATCTCCTCCTAGTATCCAGGACATTGAATGCACTGCTATGGAGACCTCCCAGACCTGGGGCAGCCCCTGTCCAGGGAGGCACCTGCCTCAAGTGGAGGGTTGCCTATGACTTCCCACATGGGTGCCCTGTTGCTAAGTGTGGCCACCCCTCCTCAGGGAGATTGGGTGGGAGAGTGTAGATCTTACTTCGAGAAACTGACTTCATTTCCTGCAAGTGTCTACCCAGTAGTGGGATCATACAGGAGTTCTATTTTTAGTATTTTGGGGAAGCTCCATACTTTTCCCAGCATGGCTGTGCCAACAAAAGTGAATTCCGGCTGATTTTTACTTATAACCAGAGATTTTTCAAGAACCTTTCCAGCAGAGAACATTTTTTCGTGTGTCTGTTAGCCATTTGTATGTCTTCTTTGGAGAAGTGTCTGTTCATGTCTTCTGCCCATTTTTTGACTTGATTATTTGTTTTTTTGGTGTTGAGTTTGAGAAGTTCTTTATAGATCTTGGATACCAGCCCTTTATCTGCAGTGTCATTTGCAAATATCTTCTCCCATTCTGTGGGTTGCCTCTTTGTTTTGTTGGATGTTTCCTTTGCTGTGCAGAAGCTTTTTATCTTGATGAAGTCCCAAAAGTTGATGTTTGGTTTTGTTTCACTAGCCTTTGGAGATGTATCTTGAAAGAAGTTGCTGTGGCCAATGTCAAAGAGGTTACTACCTCTGTTCTCCTCTAGGATTTTGATGGATTCCTGTCTCACATTGAGGTCTTTCATCCATTTTGAATTTATCGTTGTGTATGGTGTTAGAGAATGGTCGAGTTTCATTCTTTGCATGTGGCCGTCCAATTTTCCCAGCACCATTTATTGAAGAGACTGTATTTTTTCCATTGCATTTTTTTTCCTGCTTTGTCAAAGATTATTTGACCATAGAGTTGAGGGTCCATATCTGGGTTCTTTATTCTGTTCCATTGGTCTGTATGTCTGTTTTTGTGCCAGTACCATGCTGTCTTGGTGATCACTGCTTTGTAATATAGTGTGAAATCAGGCAATGTGATGTCCCCAGCTTTGTTTTTCTTTTTCAACATTTCCTTGGTGATTCGGGGTCTTTTCTGATTCCATACAAATTTTAGGATTGTTTGTTCCACACTTTGAAAAATGTCATTGGAATTTTGATTGGGATGGCATTGAAGGTATAGATTGCTCTGGATAATATAGACGTTTTAACAATGTTTATTCTTCTGATCCATGAGCATGGAATGTTTTTCCATCTTTTTGTGTCCTCTTCAATTTCTTTCATGAGTGTTTTGGAGTTCCTAGAGTATAGATCCTTTACCTCTTTGGTTAGGTTTATTCCAAGGTATCTTATGGTTTTTGGTGCTATTGTAAATGGAATCGTTTCTCTAATTTCTCTTTCTACAGATGCGTTGTTAGTTCATCATCATCAGGGAAATTCAAATCAAAACCACACTGAGACACCACCTTACACCAGTTGGAATGGGCAAAAATTGACAAGGCAAGGAACAACAAATGTTGGAGAGGTTGTGGAGAAAAGGGAACCCTCTTACACTGTTGGTGGGAATGCAAGTTGGTACAGCCACTTTGGAAAACAGTGTGGAGGTGCCTCAGAAAATTAAAAATAGAGCTATCCTATGACCTGGCAATTACACTCCTGGGTATTTACCCCCCAAAACACAGATGTAGTGAAAAGAAGAACCATATGCACCCCAATGTTCATAGCAGCAATGTCTGCAATAGCCAAACTGTGGAAAGAGCTGAGATGCCTTTCAACAAATGAATGGATAAAGATGTGGTCCATATATACAATGGGATATCACTCAGCCATCAGAAAGGATGAATATCCAACTTTTACATCAGCATGGATGGGTCCATGTTGATGTAAAAGGGAGGAGTTCTTTTTGGTGGAGAAGAGTATGCTAAGTGAAATAAGTCAAGCAGAGAAAGTCAATTATCATATGGTTTCACTTATTTGTGAAACATAAGGAATAGCATGGAGGACATTAGGAGAAGGAAGGGAAAAATGAAGGGGGGAAATTGGAGGGAGAGATGAACCGTGAGAGACTGTGGACTCTGAGAAACAAACTGAGGGTTTTAGAGGGAAGCGGGGTTAGGGGATGGGTTAGCCCAGTGATGGGTTTTAAGGAGGGCACGTACTGCATGGAGCACTGGGTGTTATATGAAAACAATGAATCGTGGTCTCTACATCAGAAAACTAATGATGTATGGTGACTAACATAACATAATAAAATAAAATTTAAAATAAAGAATATGAAAAAAAAAAAAGAACCTCTCCAGCAGAGAATATGAGGAGAACATTTTGAAGACCTTAGACAGGCAGAGATTTCCCAGAATGCAAAGTATACTAACCATAGGAACAAACCACTAACTTAGAAACTATGAAATGAAGAACTTGTTCTCCTTCTTTCATTTCTGGCTAGTGTGCTGGTCTGTGGCTCAATCCCACCTCAGGCAGCTGGAAGGTTGACCTCCCAGGTCAGCTGCCACTGAGAAGGCTACTGTTTCCAGAAATTCTTCGGGGTATGGCCGGGTTTCCCCACCTGTGCACTGATCAAGTCGGCGACCTCTGACAGTGGAGCCATGGGTCCTACAGACATGGTTCCCCCAAATCCCCCAGTAAAGCCATTCCACTGAGGGTTTAGGGGGACCGGAGCTGCCCCTAGGCAAAAACACCAGAGATTCTCACTGTCCCTAGCTGGCCTTCAGATGCCTCTCAGTTATTCCTGTGCCTCTGGTGTCTTCCTGGAACCCTGACCTGGCTGTTTTCA
>NC_058408.1:68646709-68653995 GCF_002201575.2 Neomonachus schauinslandi
TGAAAACAGCCAGGTCAGGGTTCCAGGAAGACACCAGAGGCACAGGAGTAACTGAGGAGCATCTGAAGGTCAGGAAGGGACAGTCAGACTTCCAGGCCCTTCTTCCCTAAAGCTTCTCATCACTCAGCCTTTCTTCCAGTGATTCTGCTTGGTTTCTATTTGTCCCAACTGTTATCCATTGCCCTAGGCAGCAGAGAGTCATGTATGCCTTTAAATGTTTCGGACACTGAACGTCTTCTTCTGGACATAGCCACTTCACTCCTGGGAGAGTTGGTAGCACGCAAGAAGTCACAGAGGATTCCAAGGGTGTGGACTTGGTATTTCCCTCTCCTGAGATGGGGATATCTGTGGAAGGTGCAAGTGGCCAGCTGGTGGAGGGCGGGGGCAGGCACCTGACATGGACAGATGAGGCCTGAGGCCCCCTGGGGTATGTGCCTGGCATCTGGACTGAACGGGTCTTCAAAGCTGCAGATTGGCTGGGATCATCTTCAGGCTGAGGAGGAAGGTGAGGGGAGCAGAGGGGACTGAGGAGGCTTGGCTTAGACAGGAGAGGACAGGCTGAACCAGTCCTCTGGGGGAAAAGTGGGTCAGGTCCAGGCTCATGGGGACAGACACTGAGGCCACTGTGTACGTGAAATAAACCAGTCCCTAAAGGACTGATACTAGAGGACCCCACTTGCAAGGGATGGAGAGCACTCTGATTCATAGAGGTGGAAGGAGCTGGTGAGTGCCGGGGATGGGGAGGGGGAAAGGGGGTTAGGATCTTGTGAGTAGAGGTTCAGTTTGGGATGATGACAAAGTTGTGGTGATGGATGGAGGTGGCAGGTGCAGAACAGTGAATGTACTTATTGCCACTGAATTGTACCCTGAAACGTGCTTAACGGTATCAGTTGTATGACTATTACACCACAATACAAAAGAAGTGAGTCAGGAGGTCGGGGCCATCGCGAGTCCCAGGAGGGCCCAGGAGCAGGGAGCCTGTATCTTAGTTCTCGCTCTCACGCTCTGCCCCTTGTTGGTGATTGAGCTCACAGTAGGTATCAGTAAATGCTTGCTAAGACACAGTGCAGGCAGATGGTCCAGAGAGAGTGCACAAGTGCAAACCCACTGGTGGGCACTGAGGAATCCCAAGGGGACGCGCATCCAGACAGAGCGAGTGCCCACATTTCGAAAACACCAGTGCAGAAATAGCCTTTTAAGACCAAGGCAGGAACCATAAATAACCCAGAGGGCTCCATGCTCCTGGAGGCCAAGCTAGCGGCCACGGCCAAGGCCTCTGGTGGTCAGGGGACTGGGGTTCTGAGAGGTGGCTCGGCGCACCCCTGACCCTGAAGCCCCATGGCCGCGGTGAGGTGTAAGGACTGGGAGGGAAGACCCGGCCAGGGCCCGTTCTGGCTCCATGGCTGCTACAGGGCTGCTCCCAGCCCCACCAGGCGGTGTCTATTTAGAACCAGGGAGAAAACCTTTTCCCTCAATTGTTCTTTTTAAAGATGGTTGTTCAGCATTGACACAGAAAAATATCCGACATAAAACTGGAGCCGTTCACAGCTGCAAATGTCCCAGAAGTGATCAAAACGCACCAACCACAGGGGCGCCTGGGTGGCTCAGTCGGTTGAGTGGCTGCCTTCAGCTCGGGTCATGATCCCAGAGTCCTGGGATCGAGCCCCACATCGGGCTCCCTGCTCAGTGGAGAGCCTGCTTCTCCCTCTCCCTCTGCCTGCCTCTCTGCCTACTTGTGCTTTCTCTCTCTCTCTGTCAAATAAATAAATAAAATCTTAAAAAACAAACAAACAAAACGCACCAACCACAGAGAGTACCTTGTGCCCCCAGGCAAGTCTCCTGTGTGTGGGTGTGGCTGGGGGCCCTGGACGTGCCCAGGTGGGCAGTGCTGGGCTCCACAGTCTCCCTCAAGGGGACAGAAGTAGGAAGCTGCTCTGACAGCTCCTGGTGATGTCCTGGTGATTCTTGGGCACAGCCACGAATCTCATCTTCTTCGTGACTGGGGCCAGCCCAGCAGCCTCAGGTCCCTCAGGTCCTTCAGGGACAGCATCTTGGTGGGCTTGTGGTCCAGCAGGTACCTGTTCAGGTGGCTCTTATCGTGCCACACAGCCTCGATCCCATTGGCCCCATCGGCCACCATCTCCTAGTGACAGGCCGAGGTCAGTCGGTGAACCTCCACCATCAACACCCCAAAAAAGACCCCCATGTACTAAAGGTCACCCTGGTCCCTGGGGATGTGGGCCTGGGACTGAGGCCAGTGCTCGTAGCTGAAGTCTTCGCACACCACACCATAGAAACCGGGGTGCAGGGTGCCGAAGAGGGGGGATGGGGTCCCCATGCTCATGTGGTTGCCCAACTTCATGCCCACGTGTGCACACACCAGGTCGACCACCTCATGGAGGAAGCACTGCTCACAGAAGCGGCTCATCATCACCTTGTGCTGCATGGATACATCCTGCCAGCATGGGGTGCTGGGGACCTCGAGGACCACCACCCTCAGGCCCTCCTGGAGGGGCACACGGCCCAGCAGCCAGCTGGTCGGTGAAGACGTAGTAGGTGACCCTGTGTCTACCATGAGGACCACCACCCTTCGGCCCGCCCGGAGGGGCACATGGGGCCCGGCAGCCAGCTGATGGGAGAAGACCTAGTAGGTGACCTGTGTCTCACCGTGAAGTGCTTCTCCACCGTCTACAGGAACAGCTTCAGGAAGACCATGTATCCACAGGGACAGGGGACAGGGCTGGAGGAGGGTCACTGCCAGAGGCAGGACCCCAAAACTCAGGCCGAGAACGTGTGCACCTTCTTCAAGGGGGCAGGCCCTGGGCCACTTTAAGTAACAGCCACCCTGGCCTGTCCTGAGCGAGTCTGCCGGTTGGGCCTCCCTACCCTCAGCTCCCAGAGATGGGGGCCATCAGCACTCCATCTTACAAAGGGAGCCTGAGGTTTCAGAGGCTAGAAACCCATGCAGCCCCACAGTCAGCATGCTGGAGCCAAGAACACTCCCCCTGTGCTGAGCTCCTGGGCAAACCCTGCAGGTGCCCTCCCCTGGCTGACCCCCTGCAGGTTCTGTCCCCATCTGCCAGGAGTGGAGCACTTTTGGGCACAGCCCTCGTCTCTATGCCCTACAGACTGGGTAGAAGCAGCTGGGCTGACCACCTGCCCACTTTGCTTTGAGAGGGCTGTCGCTGGTCCCCAACGGAGTTGTCTCTGCCCCCTATAGGGTCCTCGCTTGAAGGCTACTAGGCCTCTTGCTGACAAGGTCCTCAGTAAACCACTGGTATTTCTAGGAGGGGCCACCTTCAAACTCCCCCAGATCAGGAATCAGGTACAGCCCGGGGGCAGAGAAGGAGAAAGAGAACTCCTGAAAGAAGAGGGGGCTTGCTTAGGCCCCAGTCTTGAATCCAAGGTTATAAACTTCTGGGTCAAGGTCTACATCTTCCCGGCCCTAAGAAGTTGGAAGTCTTGTCCAACCACTTCACCTGGCTGGTCCCCCTTTGAGGGGACTACCTGCTCCCCAAAGTGGGGACAGCAGCTCCCCCATCATCAGCAAGTGTGGTCAGCCCCTCTGAGACTGATATTTTTGCTCCAGCACTAGGGCTACTTCCCTGTGCCTGCCCCATACCTGGCAGGTTAGTAAACTGCTCACAAAGGGAAGGCAGGCACTACATTTAAATAGGGGACAAGCACACTCAATCAGCAGACATGAGTCAGGTCACCAGAGGGCAAGTCCAGGCCCAGCCAATGGGGGAGAAGCCTACATGATGCAAGGGGAGAGAAGAGTGCTCCTGGCAGAGGGCACAGCGAATGCAAATACTTGGAGTCAGGCCCGAGGCACATGTGGGATGACCACACACCTGGGTGGACCACAGAAGGGGGGCCTGTGGTGGGAGAGGTGAGGCTGGAGAAGACAGGCAGGGAGGGAGCAGACCACAGAGAGGTTCATAGGTTATGTTCCAAAAAGATCATTCTGATTACTAGAGGAGACTGGGCTCTGTGTAGTGGAGGACAAGGAGACCCTAACCCTAAAACCTAACCCTAACCCAACCATAACCCTAACCCCTAACCCTCTAACCTCTAATCTCTAACCCCTAACCCTTTGTCTTTAACTCTAACTTTAACCTTAACTCTTTACCCTTAATTTTGTTCCTCACCCTGAAAATGTATCTATCCCTACCCCTCTAGCCCCAATCTCTGGATAATCCTTTCTGTAGTCCCAGCCAATGCTCTTTAAACCACGAACACCAACCCCAATTAAATCATCACAAAATCACCAAAATACATTCCTATATCTTTTATAAAACAGATGTATGAAACCTCACCAGAATAACTGCTGTATGAAACCAAGAGGACATAAATGTATTGTGCACCATAAGTGTATCTCTTAACCAAAACTTCAAAGTTTATTCAGTATAGTGAATCCAAGCAATGTTATACACCACAATATTTTTTTTACATAAAAACATGTGATTATGTTTATTGATGCAAAAAGTTTCTAAACAAAATCCAAAGTCAGTTCATGATTAAACACTCAAGAAAGTAGGAATAAAGGGTAATTTGTTCAATATACCTACAGCAAAGATCATGCTCAATTTTGAAGATTGACAACTCTACTCTGAAATCACAAACAAAGCCAGGATTCTGGCTTTCACCTCTTGCTCAATAATTGTATTGAAATTTCCACCCAGAAAAATGAGACAAGAAAAAAGGCAGCCACATGTGAAAGGAAACAGTTGAACTGTGTCTATTCAGAAACCAGAGATGATAACATCTTATATCGAAAGCTTCCTAAAGAATTAACAAAAAACGATTACAGCTAGTCACCTAATTCAGCAAAATTACAGGGCAAAATATCAATACATAAAATCTGTCTTATCTGTATACACTAGCAATGAATCATCCAAAAAGGAATTTAAGAAAACAATTCCACTTTCAGTAACATCAACATTGACAAAATACTTAGGAATAAATGCAATTAAGGTACAAATCTTGCACACTGAAAATTACAAAACACTGCTGATTGAAATTAAAGAAAACCTAAATAATTGTGAAGACAACCTATGGTGAGGAAAAGACGTACTGTTGATAAGGCGGCAATAGTACACAATGCGATGTGCAGATTCAATGTTGTTCCCAGGAAAATTCATGGAGGCCTCTGGAAAGAAACACATAAGCTAATCCTAAGGTTGTATGGAAAATCAGGGACCACAAGATAGCCAAAACTATCTTGAAAAAGAAAATCAAAGATGGAAGCTCATACTTCCCGATTTCAAATCTTAATACAAGCAACAGTAAATAAAACATTATGATCATATGTATCATATGTATGATCATAATGTTTTATGATACTGTCATAAAGGTACGTATACAGATCAGTGGGATTTAATTGATAGCCCAGATATAAACCCCTTCAATCTATGGTCAACTGAATTTTGACAAGGCTGGACAACATTACATTAAGGAGAGAATGGTCTTTTCAATGAAGGGTGCTAGACAATTGGTTATCCATGTGCAGAGGAAAGAAAGTGGGTCCTTACCTCACACTACATATCAACATTAACTCAAAATAAGGTAAAGGCTTAAACGTAAGAGGTAAAACTATAAACTCTAGAAGAAATAAATGGGGATAAATCTTCATGACCTTGGATTTAACAATGCTTTCAGATCTGACACCAAATCACAAGTGAGGAAAGAAAACAGAGAGAAATTTAATTTCCTTGAAATTAAAAACTTTTGCACATCAAAAAGACAGCCCATGGAATGGAAGAAAATATTGCAAATTATTTAACTGGCAAGAGTCTGTTATCCAGAATATATAAAGTACTTTCACAACTCATCAACAAAGGACAGCAAAATTTTAAAAATGGACAAGGGACTTGGATAGACCCTTCTCCAGAGGAGACATAAAAATGATCAATTACACATGAAAAGATGTTAAACATCATTAGTCATTATGAAAGGCAGTTTTAAACCACAGTGACATATCCTTTTACACTAAAATCACTATAATCAAGAAAACTGAAAATAACAAATGTTGGTAAGGATGTTGAAAAACTGGAACCTTTAACCTTGTTTGGGAAATGTACAATGGTGGTGGAGCCTATGTGTAAAACAGTTTGCATTTCCTCAAAAAGACAAAAATAGAATTGTCATACGGTTCAACCATTCTACTCCTGTATATATACCCCAAAGAACTGAAAACAGTTGTTCAAAGAAAACCAACAATGTGTACACTAATATTCATAGCAGCATTTTTCACAATAACCAAAAGGTGGATGCAACCCAAGTGTCCATCAACAAATGAATGGATACACAAAACGGGGTAGATCCATAAATGGCAATACTGTTCTGCCATATAAAGGAATAAAGTAAAATGGTGCATCTGTGGAAAACAATATGGTGGCTCTTCAAAAAATTTAACACAGAATTCTGCTTCAGCATATGCACCCAAAAGAATTGAAAGCAAAGACTTGAGCAGATATTCTTGTGCCATTATTCAGAGCAACATTTTTCAAAATAGCCAAAAGGAGGAAGCAATCCAAGCACCCACTAACAGATGAATGGATAAACAAAATGTGGTATATACACAATGGGACACGATTCAGACTTAAAAACGAGGAGAGTTCTGACACAGGCTACAACACGGATTGAACCTGGAAGTCATTATGCTGAGTGAAATCAGCCAGTCACAGAAGGACAGATACTGTGTGATCCCCCTTATATGAAGCATCCAGAGACGGAAACTAGAATGTGGCTGCAGGGGCCGAGGGGAAAGAGGAACGGGGAGTTGGTGTCTCATGCATACAGCGTCCCCCTGGGAGAAGGAAAAAATGCTGGAGAATGATGTACCACCGTGGGAACTCAGCTAAGGCCAGAGAACTGTGCACCTGAAATGTTCCCAACTTCCTCCTCCTTCTCCAAGAAATAATGTCCCTTTCCTTTGTTTCTTGCACTTGCCTGTGACGTGCCTGTAGCTTGCATGTCCCAGACTGCAAATCTCTGCTATTCCCAATTAACCCATTCTTGCTGATAAAATAACCGGCAGTTTTAGTTTACGGTTAACAGAACTAATAAATTCAGTAAACTTGCCGGATACAAAACCAATATACAAAAATCAATTGCATTTCTATACGCCAGAGGGGGAAAGACAAATTCAGAGAGCGATCTCATCTACACCTGCATCAAAAAGAACACTATACCTGGGAATAAATTTAACCAAGGAGGTGACGGACCTGTTCTCTGACACACACACACACACACACACACACACACACACACACACACACACA
>NC_058408.1:68654005-68788139 GCF_002201575.2 Neomonachus schauinslandi
CACACACACACACACACACACACACACACACACACACACACACACACCCGTGAGACACTGAAGACAGACATCGAGGGAGACACACGGAGACGGGAAGACACTCTGTGCTCAGGGAAGAGCGGACACCGTGAAAATACCTACTCTCCCCAAAGCCGTCTGCAGAGTCAGTGCCATCACTACCAACCTTCCCGCGCGGTCTTCACAGACACCGAACCAACAACCCTGAAGCGGGTGTGGACGCGGGGAGGACCCGGCAGGGCTGAGGCGGCGGGAACACGAACACCGCGGCGGGAGGCCGCCCCCTGACTGCAAACTGCCGGAGGAGCCCCAAGAACCGAATCCCGGCGCGCATAAACACAGACGCGTGGGCCGCCGGAGCAGCTCCGAGTCGCGAGAGGGGAGACCCGACAGCCCCGCGCACAGCACCGCACACAAAGCCACGGAAACCCCCCGGTCTGTGCACCCGCCCTTCCTCCGCTGGGTCCTGTGAGCACGGACCCCCTCAGCAGTCCCCGCTCAGACGGCTTCTCCTCACCTTCTCCTCCCACGCCGGGTCCTGAGGAGGCCGGGCTCCTGTCCTTGTGGACACCGCCCTGTGTCCTCTACAAGCCTCCGCAGCGGGTCCTGTGGGTATGGACGCGGACCCACATCCTCCTTAGAGGGTCCTGAGGAGGCCGGGCTCCTGTCCTTGTGGACACCACCCCGTGTCCTCTAGAAGCTTCCACAGCGGGTCCTGTGGGTATGGACGCGGACCCATGTCCTCCCGAATCTTCCACAGTGAGTCCTGAGGAGGCCGGGCTCCTGTCCTTGTGGACACCGCCCCACGACCTCTACAAGCCTCCACAGCGGGTCCTGTGGGTATGGACGCGGACCCACATCCTCCTCAGAGGTCCTGAGGAGGCCGGGTTACTGGCAGAAGGGACGCGCATGCCCCCCACGGGTCGGGGAGCTGGGCTCGGGCGCCCCCTGCGGGCGGTGGGGGCAGTGGAAGATGCGGTGGACTCAGTTCAGTGGAGGCACCTGTCCCCTCCCGGGGTCCAGCTGAATCCATTAAATTTTGGAAATTCACACTAAAATCGAGCCCATTATCCCCTGACATCTCCAGAAACAGGAAAAGTTAATTGGGAGCTATATGGAATTAAATGAAATGCAAATACAAACTTTACAACTTCTACCAAAATTCATTCAAAATTGTAGATAAATTTAAAATGCAAAAGTATCAAAACACCAAAAAGAAGACATAAAGGAAAATCTACATGACCTTGGGTTTGGTGAGGAGTTTTAACACACAACGCCAAAAGCCAATCCATAAGAGAAGAAATTTGATAACGTGAACTTCCTAAAATTAAAACTTCTACTCTGTGAAAGACCTTGCTCAGAAAACTAAAGACAATCCACATGCTGGGAGAAAATATTCACAAAACACATACCTGGTAAAGGATTTGTGTTCAAAATAGACAAAAACTGTCAGAACTCAACAAAAAGGAAATAACCTAATCAATAATGGGTAAATATCTGAACAGAAACCTAGACAAAGAAGACATACAAATACAAAATAAGCATACAAAAACATGCTCAACATCCTCTATCATTAGGAAATTACAAATTTAAACAACAGTGAGATAGTGTTGCACACCTGTTAAAAATGCTAAACTCCAAAAAATGAGATAACTGATTGTTGGAAGGTGAGGAATGACAGGAATGCTCCTTCCCACTGGGGGAAATGCTCCCTGTGGCCACTGTGGAAACCAGCTTGGCAGGTTTTTTTTAAGTTAAATAAGTCTCACCTTAATAGCTAATAATCACACTTCTAGGATTTAGACAACTGCTTTGAAAAACTGTTTCCAAACAAAAATTAGCATGCAGTTATGCATAGCAGCTCTATTCATATTGGCTAAACACTTAAAGAAATCAGGATGTCCTTCAATAGATGAATCCATAAGCAAACTGGGGTGCATCCAGGTGAAGGAAGCAGAATAAGCCACCCTAAATATACTTCTCTGGCACCAGGGTTATTTGAGACTGATCAATTTTAAGGAACAGTAGACACCGAGAATCTCTGAAAACTGAGCAGAGGTTGCCATTTGGTGAGTGAAATGGATACTTACAAAGGAAAGCTCCATTTGTCAGGGTGTCTCCCTCTCTGTACCAGGAACAGAAGAATGACTAAATCTCAAAACACTCTTACCAAAGGAGAAGGCAAGGACTTAAATCTGCATAATAGCCATACCCTCCTTTACTGTGCTTGGCCTGTTCATGTCCCTTAATTGGCCTTCCCACCAACCAAAATCTTTGTGTCTTTAGCTGAAGATGGCATTTAGGCTGAGGGCTGGGCCACTTTGAGGAGTTACTCCATTTTCTTGGGTATCTCCCATGTAAACAGGATGTATGCATGTTATTAAACTTCTGTTTGTTTTTCTCCTGTTAATTTTGTCAGCAATAAAAAGGAATGAACCCCATACAAAGACATGGATGAATCTTATATGTATTATGCTAAGTGAAAGAATCCATTCTGAAGACTCCATTTATAGGTCATTCTGGAAAAAGCAAAACTACGGAGTTGGCGAAAGGATCAGGTGGTGCAGGTCTGAGTATTCCCCATGATACTTTCATGCTGGATACCTGTCACTGTGCATTTGTCAAAACCCAACATCTTCACATACCAAAAAGTAAATCATAATCTACTAAAATTAAGTTATTTAGGATGTGGGAGTGTCACAGGATGATGTCGGGATCAAGGCCAGGGGGCACTGAATGTGCCACTTTGTCATATTGATTATGTTAAATAAAAGTTACTTAAGAGACAGTCTCTGCAATGAGGACACTCATATCCTCCTCTATCCCCCTGGAAGCAGAAAATCTATCTCCATGTGAAGATGTCCTTGTAGCAGGAGGTAAAGAGACTTTGACATCTCCAGAGATGAGAAATTTAGAGCCCAGAAAATTGTATAAACAACACTTGGTACTTTTTTTTTTAAGATATTATTTATTTATTTGACAGAGAGAGACACACAGCAAGAGAGGGAACACAAGCAGGGGGAGTGGCAGAGGGAGAAGCAGGCTTCCTGCTGAGCAGGGACCCCGATGCAGGGCTCGATCCCAGGACCCTGGGATCATGACCTGAGCCGAAGGCAGATGCTTAACGACTGAGCCACCCAGGCGCCCCTACACTTGGTACTTTTTACTAATTTACTACCCCAGCCCAAATTCTGTTTAGAACTCCTTACTAATTGCAGTTCCCAAGGTTGTTTCCTTTCTGCTCTGAATTCCTCACAGTTTTACTTTTTCTTTACCAAAAAACAAACGAAGGAAAAAACCTGCCATCTTTGTCATTTCTTTGGGTCTCAATTTCTTTATTGGACCTCTGTGAGCATGTAATTATACTCTGGTTTTTTTCTTCTCCTGTTAATCTGTCTCATTTCAATTTAATCCTTATTCCAGCTGGAAGAAACTTTGAGGAAAATTTCTTCCTCCCTTTCAATGGAATACAGAATGTGACAAATAATCTAACTGTATTATAAATGTATGAAAAAAAGTCCTACTGTCACATGGATGGCAAGATGTGCTGACCTAAGTAATTTTGGAAATGAATGGAATTTATAGACTAAAGGAAAACTGTACTGTAGGTACACAGTGGACTCTATTTGACAAAGTTCTTTCCCATCAGGGTGGTAGCTAACAGCTCTGAAAACCCTCATTCGTAATCTGGAACGGAGCAATGAATTAAATACATGGCATGTGGTGGGAGCCAGTTTGTCATTGTTGGAGTAGAAAGTTACAGATCAGCAAAGGGAAAAGATCACAATCTCCACGTGGTGACAGACCAGGTTGGAGACATAAGTATAAACTCAGTCTTTTTTTTTTAAAGATTTTATTTATTTGACAGAGAGAGACACAGCGAGAGAGGGAACACAAGCAGGGGGAGTGGGAGATGGAGAAGCAGGCTCCCCGCGGAGCAGGGAGCTGGATGCGGGGCTCGATCCCAGGACCCCGGGATCATGACCCAAGCCGAAGGCAGACGCCCAACGACTGACCCACCCAGGCACCCCATAAACTCAGTCTTTAGCTTAATATGGATACAGACAGTTCCACATACAAATCTTTAACTAGGTGTGTTTACATAGGTTGGAATATATGCATGTATTGCCTCACATTGTCCACTGGGTACATTCAGTTCCCACAGGTGAGACTTTAATACCATTCTCTAATAAAAGGAGCCAGGGTTCTTTGAAGAAATCGCTGGCACCAGGACTGAGACAGTAAATATAGGAGCCAGGATAATCTTGAAGTAACAGAAAGTAAGGAGGTACCAAGAAAAAACCCCACAAAGATGGAAATAGGTCAATGGAAAACAGGAGCCAATGGAGAGTGCTCTCAAACGCCAAAGCAGGAATCAGCCAGCAACCAACATTGGCTACTGGAATAGAACCAACAGCCTAAAATGACTACCCAGGTGGGTAAAAATGAATAAGTTGTTAAAAAGGAAGCCACAGGCCCAAAATGTAGTCACTTATGTTAAGAAACCCAGGCCAACAAATCAAGACTTAATACTTAACCTAACTGCAGTTTCACACACTCACCCCCCATGTAACCTTTAACCAGTCAACCTGGAAAGTGTACTGGTTCGCTCCTTCTGGCCCTGTTAGGAGGGCAGCTTTTCCTAAAACAATGCATCTTTTGCTAGTAAGTTCCTTTTTTCAATTGTTTCTCTGCCTTTAAAAACTTTCCCATCCCTGCAGTTGAAAAGAGCTCCTTTCTATTTGCTGGAGGGGTTGCTATCTGAATATTTCAATAAATCCAATGTGATGTCTTAAATTACTCAGTTGTGGGGTGCCTGGGTGGCTCAGTCATTAAGCATCTGCCTTCAGCTCAGGTCGTGATCCCAGAGTCCTGGGATCAAGCCCCGCATTGGGCTCCCTGCTCTGCAGGAAGCCTGCTTCTCCCTCTCCCATTCCCCCTGCTTGTGTTCCCTCTCTCGCTGTGTCTCTCTCTGTCAAATAAATAAATAAAATCTTTAAAATAGGTAAATAAATAACTCAGTTGCATTTTTTTTAAAAGATTTTATTTAACAGAGAGAGAGCCACAACCCTGGACTGAAGTTGAGTCGTATTTGTTTCTTGTTTTGTTTTGTTGGTTTCTGGAGTTGAGTTCAGTAATTCATCACTTCCATACAACACCTGGTGCTCATCACAACCAGTGCCCTCCTTAATGCCCATCCCCCATCCAACCCATCCCACCCACCTCCCTCCTACAGCCCTCAGTTTGCTCTCTATCGTTAAGAGTCTCTTATGGCTTGTTTCCCTCTCTCCTTTTTTCTTTTCCCCCTTCCCATAGGTTCATCTGTTTTCTTTCTTAAATTCCACAAATGAGTGAAATCATTTGAGTAGTACTTGAAACAGTCAGTGACCAGGCAGACATTTCACTCTTCCACTAGAGCCCGAGACTGAGGGATAGAAAACCAGTGCTCAATCCCTGATATACACTGGACCTAGGCAAATCCCGTCCATCCTAGAGGACCAGACAGAGGAGGAGAAGGAAGAAAGGCAGTTATGCTTAAACCTAACACTGACCCTAGCCCTGATCCTAACCCCTGACCCCTGACCCTAAGCCTAGTCCAAACCGGGACTGGGTTTCTCATCCTGATCCTGACCCCAACATCCATCCCTGACCCCACCCCCACCCTCACCCTAAACTGCGTAATACCTTTTCCTCTAACTACAGCTTCAAAAGGTAGATGATTGAAGCTTTGTCTTACTATTCCTTTAAATAACTTTTTTAAAATTCATGTATTTATAAATCCGTATTTAGTTAAGCTGTAGTATAAATATATGTTGCTAAAACGTGTTTCTCAGAATTCTAATAAACGGTGAAGGACACAGTTCAGGTTTGTGTTATCAGAAGTACTATGTGGGGGCGCCTGGGTGGCTCAGTCGTTGGGCGTCTGCCTTCGGCTCAGGTCATGGTCCCAGGGTCCTGGGATCGAGCCCCATATCGGGCTCCCTGCTCTGCGGGAAGCCTGCTTCTCCCTCTCCCACTCCCGCTGCTTGTGTTCCCTCTCTCGCTGTCTCTCTCTGTCAAATAAATAAAGAAAATCTTAAAAAAAAAAAAAAAAAAAAAAAAAAGAAGTACTATGTGTAAATTAGTGCATCAGAGATCTTTTGGCGCATAGCTAAATCCTTCCTTCTATTTACTTACTAAAAAGAGTTCAATAACGTATTGAGAAATTATATGTTTATTTCATGGGGGAGGGGCCATGGTATTTTTCCTGGAAAAATTAGATTCTTAGTATTATCTGTCTTTTGTATCCATCACCTTTTAAAAAATACTTGTTATTGAAAACATTTAAAACTTTGAAATTAAATTTACAAATGTTATATGTTTATGCTTTTGTTATTTGATTAATTCATAACTCACCTAAGTAATTAAAAGTTTTTACCATATTCCTGGAAAATATTTTAGAGTTGTTGATTGTTAGATTTCTTCCTGCCCCTCCCACGTCCCTCCCCCCCATCTTTTTCCTGTAGAATTACAAATTAAACTTTTAAATCCAACCTCCTTTTTTGGTTTAGAGAAAGTATCACAATTTTTAAAAAAGGTTTTATTTATTTATTTGAGAGAGAGAGAGCACAAGCAGGGGGAGTGGCCGAGGGAGAGGGAGAAGCAGACTCTCCACTGAGCAGGGAGCCTGATGTGGGGCTAGATTCCAGGACCCTGAGATCATGACCTGAGCTGAAGGCAGATACTTAACGACTGAGCCACCCAGCCAGCCTCAAATATCTGAGCACAAACAAAATTACCAAATGCTCTATGAATTCTGTGTTTAGTAAATCTATTAACCAGAGTAACTTTAAAATTTGTATGCATTTTGTTATAGCAAATTTAATTTTTTATTTACAGTCAGTATAAGTATTTTCCATAGGGACTTCATATTCTGTACTTCTTAAATAGGTATTGGCTGTAGCTTTTTTTGTGGGGATGAATTTCAAGTCGTAATTAGTAGTCAGAAATATTTTAATTTTACTTTTTTTTGCCTACAATATAGACTTTTGTTGTTGTTGTTGTTTGGATAGTGAGTCATTAAATCTTAAGCTCAGATAATTAACTTTTTGAGTCTTAAGAGGCTTTCTGTGTATGGGATGGTATCAGCCTATGTACAATGAATTTAATAAATTTCAGTATTATAAGATTTTTTTGCACATTTTGAGCTCCGTAAAGTGTGAATCAACTGTTCCAGATTTTCTTTCTCCATATTTGGAAATATAGTTTTGTAAAATCAGTGTCTTACCTTTTTGATACACTGGATAGTATTTTGTTTTGTTTTAAGGAAACAAGAAGTTTTTCCATCTTTTGTTTTTTAGGAAAGTGATTAACATTTAACTCTGTTTACATTTTGTATCACTGTTATCCAATGCCCGTTTTATGTTACTTTGTAAGTAAGCTTACATGTCACAAAATAAGTATCTGTTTATGTAATCTACATGTACATATTTTACTATCTAGCCCAGTCATTTAACATTATGCTGAGATTTACCACTGCGGGGGGCGGGGGAAGAATAATCACTATTCACCAAGGATTTTTAAACATGTGCATGTTTAATAAATTAGCATTATGAGGATATACTTTGGGTTAATAGGATTATCATGGTTTTTCCCCAAAAGAAACATAAATAATGACTTTAATAATGATTTTAGTGTATTTCTTATGGAATGCACTCATAAAAAGGACTTCAAGAAATTGTGGATAGTGAATCATATATTTCTCTAATAAAAATTTAAATTGTATGGTATTTTTTAATAAAGTCTTTACACTAATTGATATTTAATATGGATGAAAGTTGTGCAGATTCACATAAATTAAAAAATTATGATAAATGCTAAATATTTTATGTAAATAGTTTTTCAAGAAACAGTTGTAAAAATGTGTATATTAAATGTCTGTAACATGGAGTTTGTGGTATTTTCAACTTAGTATTCATTATTCTTTGTTTTATGTGTCTGTAAAGATTGTACTACGATGCCTTTTTACACCACAATTTGCTATTATGGGTCTTTACTTTGTCTTTAACTGAATAAGAACTTTCTTCTGATTTTGATTGAGTATAATTTACTATTTTATGATTTCCAAGATGATGTTGTTCATATTATCCCTATAATGTCTACATATTAAATTTTTAATATAACTTAAGAAAAAGGAATTTTTAGAGAGATTCAGTTGTAATTTTCACATTTCATGCAATTGAAAACATTTATTCTAGGATTTGGAATATTATAGAAGATGAAGGATGAAAAAAGATGGTATGACATAACTGTATTTGTGAAATTACAGAAATTTTGTCCATTAATTTTAAAGCATTGTTGTCATTTTAGTACTCTCTTAGCAGTTAGGCATTTGATCCTTTAAAACTTGATTTGCTCTGAAAATTATGTACTATGTTTTGTAATAATCTTCTTTATCCAGTGCCTTTAACCTTGATTCCATATGTTTGTAGTCTCAGTTATCCTTCCTTCCACTATACCCCATGATGTTTTCATAGCCTAGACATCAGTTTCTTTTTAAAAAATGTCAATTTGATCATGTCAAGAGGTAACAAGACAAGTAGAGTTGCCTATGGAAGCCAGGCTTCTTAATTAACTAACAAATGTTTCCTGGATATCTACCATGTGCCAAGTGTTTTCAGCCCCTAAATATACAGTTGTGACCCTGTCAGATGAAGCCCTAGCCATTCCCAGCATTTTGTCTAGATGGGGTGGAGTTGAGAACCTAATTAAAATAGAGATACAGAGAAAGATGCATTTAAGAATAATAAAATTCACTAGTACTTGAGTTTGTGTGAAGATAAGGTAGTAATTATTGATTTGAGATAAGCAACTGACAATATGTTAGAAAGGTTAAAAATAATACTTGGCCGCATTGTGACCTCTATTTGACTTTTGAGTTCAGGTAACAATTATAGATGGAATAAAAAAGCCTTACTTTTTCACTTTCCTTGCTGGTAAAGGTACATTTATTTTTCAATGCTCATTGAGAGTAGAGATTTATCATAACATTACTGTGAAAAACACCCCTCTACATGTTCACAAGCAAATTAGTGCACATTTTTAAAACTGTATTTTACAATTTAGTATAAATATTTTTGGCCTCAATCTTATCTTCATAATCATTGATATTTTAAATTTGGCAACGAATATGAAATTACTTTCTGACTTGTAAAATGATTGTATTGTTATTTAAAATGTTTATTAACAATTTAAGTTGGAGTCTCCATTTTTTTTTTGATGCTTAAATTCTTGTCACTTATTTTGATAGCGTTTAGTAAGAGGAAATAGCATTCATGTGATTAAACAAATAAAAATATACTTTGAAGAGTTTTTTTGATTGTTAAACTTTGTCATCATGAGATTAACTTTTGGCCTGGTGTTCAGTTAATATGTACTAACAAATGTAATTATGGGGTGAAATAGTCTTAAGTATGAAGTGTAATGTACCTGCATATAAATGAAAATGGCATACGCAGACACTGTGCTATAGGGAGCTGTACCAGAAGATTTATGGGGGCATGTGAAATTGTACCTAAAGGGGTGCCTGGGTGGCTCAGTCGTTAAGCGTCTGCCTTCGGCTCAGGTCATGATCCCAGGGTCCTGGGATCGAGCCCCGCATCGGGCTCCCTGCTCTGCGGGAAGCCTGCTTCTTCCTCTCGCACTCCCCCTGCTTGTGTTCCTGCTCTCGCTGTCTCTCTCTCTGTCAAATAAATAAAATAAATCTTTTAAAAAAATTGCACCTAAAATTGTGTTATAAGTGACTGTGCTAAATTTATTTTACTCGATAAATAAATGTATTTACTCTAATCAAGCTTACTTTGGTTTAGATGTCTAAACAATGCCCCTCTTTTGAAAATGTATTTGTGATGTCTACTATTGATGGGGGATATTATTGGACTGCAGGGGGTTCATGTGTTTATTTTATAGTCTGCTAGGATATACTGATTTTGTAAGTGATATTTAGATAATTCTAGTCACTGTATATTTGACAACCTTTTAAAATGTTTTATATTAGAACTTTTCTTCATTAATTGAAATATGCTACCAAACCCATGGTAGTTTAAAAATAGCTTACTTATTCAACAAATATTTGAGTGCATGCTGTGTACCAGAAACTACAGGAATAATTAGGGATTCACAAATTATTAAGACAGAATATTAACAAAAAGAAGCATATGCACTGCAAGTGAAAAGGTATGTAAACAATTTTGCATGAATATTTATTTTTCTATTGTGTGGACTAAAATCTTTGGAATCAACCTTATAAGAGGAATGGACTATAGGAGAAACAAATTGACTTGGGTGTGAAAATATATACTATAATTGTAGTTTTGCATGTATGTGAAATTTCATGAATGAGCTACTTCATCGGTAGCCAAATTATTCTTTTCATTGATTAATCAGAAAGAGAGGGTATTATTGAACATCTACCCTATTTGGCTTTGGAGATTTTGAAAAGCAGCATGAAACAGTAACTATCGTCCAGATATATATTGTCTGGTAGAAAGAAAAAACTACGTAAATGTGGGATAAAATGTTACTGGAACTGTGATTGATACTTATCAGTACCCAGCAGGGCTGTGAAAGGGGAGTCAGTTCTGATAACATACAGGAGAAGGAAGAGGGCATGTGATTCGTAGCCTCATAGCAATGAGTCAAGGCTCCTGGGGCTGGTGGTACTCCTCTCCTATGCCTGAGACTAGGTACTGTGTACTGCACGAGGAAAAGTACTATGTGCGGTAGTTTCTTCTTTTGTGAAGCCTGGCTGCCTAACTGCTTAGAATAACTGGGAATCGCACTGCCACAGTCTCCTAGTTATAGCTAAGTGTAAGAACTAAACACAAGCTGAAATGAAATAATATGCAAAAAAATAATAGTAATAACATTTAAATCACAGTGAAAATAATCACTTGAGGATTTTGTTAAAAATACAGATTCAGATTCAGCAAGCCTGGATAAGGTCTATGATACTCCTGGCCCGGGGACCACACTTTGAGTTGCAAGATTTTCAAAAAGTCCTTTGGGGGTTTAGTGTGCAATAGAACTTGGATCACTTTGATTGAAACAACCAGAGCTGTTTGAAAGCCCGGGGAGTGAATGGTGAAAGAAAAGAATGTGAGAAAATACAACCAGCAGGTAATACTGGGCATTTTCAATTGGAAGAAAAGTTCATCAGCTATGTCAGGCCATTAAACCTTCCTCCTACAGGTCTTCGGAGTCCTGTAATAATAGACTTGTCTTTTTTCTATTATATGTGCTGTTGGTCTCTGTGTGTGTGTGTGCACACACACACACACACATGAATGATGCCCACTTTGCCAGCTGAAGAAAAGTCTTCATGTGCCTTTAATTATATTGTACTTGCTGCCTAGTACATTCTAGAGATGCTTTAGGCAGAAATAACATGGTGCAATTGGTTCAAATGAACTGTTTTAAGTCATATCTAGATGTTTCTAAGAGAAGTTAGGAAGGTCTTCACAGTTGTTATTTATTAAGCTAATATAATTTGGGATAGGCACAAAGAAGATGATGAATGTGGAAGCATCATACGGATATTTGTTGGTCTATAGAAGAATAAACAGTATCACCTCATACATTTTGAAAACTGTAAGCTTAAGGTAAATAGGCTTCATCTATAGCTTATAGGGCTTGGATCCAGTTCCAATAATATCCTTGTTTTTGTGAATTTGTAAATAAACCAAAACACCATTAATTTCAGTTTTCATCAGTCTTAAATTCCATTCGCCACTCCCTATTACGATTGACTGGTAACCCATCCAGGTTATGCCAGAGGCAAAGAGAACAATCTAAGTTATGGGCTAGCCTGACCATTCTGTCAGCCATTATTGCTGCGTAACACCCTAAAATGTAAGTGGCTTAACAGCTATCCCTCATTATTTATGTGGATTTGCAAGTCAGTTGATCTTGGCGGGACTTACTCATGTTTCTACAATCATCTGGCAGGTCAGCTAAGCTAGGGGCTACAGTGGGGTGTGAACTGTGAGCTAGTTTAGGATGGCTGGGAAGACACATCTCTCACATCCTTTCAGCAGGCTAACCCCAGCATTTTCTCTTGGTGCTAGTAGGGTTCCAAGAGAAAACATTGAAACATGCAACATGTTTCAAGCTTGTTTGAGTCAGTTTTGCTATTATTGCCAAATCCAGAGTCAGTGTGGGAGGGTATGGGAAGAGGGCATGATTCGGGGGGCCACAGTGCAATCAACCACATGCTCCAATCTTGGACCAGCTCATGTAGGGCAGCAAAATATTGAGTCTTAGCTTTTCATGGTCCATGGTTTCTTCAGGCAACAAGGTCAGATCAAGTGAGACAACATGGATACTAATTCTGCTGATCAGAACAGAGGCATCAGGGCAAGCAGCATATGCAAATTTTAAATATTTTTTATCGTCTTTCTTTTTATCTTACCCAGGTCTCCACCCCTCACCTCTCGTGGGTAGAAGCCATTGGGCAGTCTCCCAGTGCTGCCATCTTCTATCTGCAGTACTATGTTATACTCCAGGGAGTGGTTTGTTATCCTAAGCAAACTTGTCTTATTCATGAGCTTCCTTGGTGAAGACTTGAATGTCCTTTGATTTTCTTCCAAGTGTGTACCAACTGCTATGTTTCCATGACCAAAAAAAATGATGCAAAATAGTATTTTCTATTACATATTATTGTTACCAGTTTACCAGTGGATGTTAAAACTATTGTTTTAATTGAACTAGTAGTTTTGGTTCAGTTTTTAGGAGCAGGAGCTACTTCATTCTAAAATACTATTTGAGGGCGCCTGGGTGGCTCAGTTGGTTAAGCGACTGCCTTCGGCTCAGGTCATGATCCTGGAGTCCCGGGATCGAGTCCCGCATCGGGCTCTCTGCTCGGCAGGGAGTCTGCTTCTCCCTCTGACCCTCCTCCCTCTCATGCTCTCTGTCTCTCATTCTCTCTCTCTCAAATAAATAAATAAAATCTTAAAAAAAATACTATTTGAACCTGAATATGCTGTTTTATTGTTAGGTTAGCAGGATTTTAGTGTTTGTAAATTGGAATTTCACATTAATTTATTAATTGTCATTTTCTCTCTACTCTATTTTTCTATTAGTAGTATATACAACACAAGTGGGGGTGAAAATTCTTAGGAAGAATGTATGTTTACTTCATAAGTCCACTTTCCTCCGCTTGATCCCATGACCCTGAGATCATGACCTGAGCAGAAACCAGGAGTGGGACGCTGAAGTGATTGAGCCACCCAGGTGCCCCTCCTGGAATTTTTAATAGTTACTGTATCTGAGTCTTTATTAAAAACATGTGCTATCTATCTACTGCAGATCTTAAACATAACAGCACTGGCCAGTTTTCAGTCTTTGTTTTTTCCCTCTTTCCTAGCGGTATCTATAAATAGAAGAACAGAGATTTAGTTTCACTAAAATGAATTATGATGACCACTCTTTGACAAGCTCAGTTGGCCGTGGGAGCTTTAGTACCATTTTCGCCCTTTATGTTACTGATGTCAAGCCCATTTAATCCTCACAAAATCTTTATGTGAAAGTTTTATTTCAAATGGACAGATTAGGAAAAGGCATATGGAGATTAAGTAACTTGTCCAAGTTCAGAGTTTATTATGAGGGGTTCCACCTTGATCTAAGAGGCCGAGATGTCAACTACCACACAGAATTGGCTTGCTTCCCAAAGCTTTGGCTTCCCTGATGAGAGATATCTGGATTGGTAACAGTATGCTGCACCATGTGCTATCTTTGTAGGAAAAGACATCTATGATCGAATTAAATGCTGAAAATATTATCCAAATTTAAAATGTGGGTTTATGGGCTCTTACTCTTCACGGAGAGATCTGCATGTTGAAGATATTAAAAGGCCAAAGCTAAAAATCGGGTTGTTTCTATTCATCCAAGTGTACAATGTAACCCAGGAACAAAGATTTTAAATATGTACTTAAATATATAGGTTAGTTAGTTATTTGCAGCATTATGATGGTTTTCTGATGTTGTAAGGCAATTTTGAAAGGACACAGATTAAAGGAGTAGAAGTATCATGGTGGAATCATGTTCAGATTATACACATGAATTTAAAATTTTAACTTGCAGCTAAACAGGAAGATTCCTTATGAATATATAGACAAAGTATATGAATGCTCTCAAGATAGTACCATGTACGGAAAATTTTATCTTTATCTTTTTCTTTTTACAGTTTTATTAAGTGTAATTCAAGATTTGTTAATAAATTTGTGATTTAACTTTGTGAGCTATCACCACAATCCAGTTTTATAATTTTTCCATCACCCCCAAGTGGTCCCTCAAGCCCATTTGCACTTTTCACAATTCTTAACAGGCCTGCAAGAGGAACACACACACACACACACACAATCATTTACCGCTTCAAAAGAAAAGGAAAATCACCTAGTACCACCTAGTGCTGTTTGAATAGAGAGCAAGTTGATATTGGAGTTACCGAATGCCTCAGATTCGAGATCCCCTTAACTGGTTCACTAAATCAGCTACAAGTATTTATGGTTTATAACTGAAACTCATCTTGCAAATATTCACAAGCTTATCTTGAAAGTATTCACAAACTCAAAATATTAACAAGATCCTTAGTAGATAAATTTTTAGAACTTTAATTTTAAAAACGAATGATACCCTTTCTTCAAAAGAGAGTTTACTTGGGGCCTCAATATGTTTTGTTGATAAATGCTTAACAGCCTTGTTGGAGGTAGAGAAGGGAGGGCAGGATCCTAGCCTACTTGCTCTCTGACCTGATGCAATTAACTATGCAAAGAAAATACTGGAGAAATACCCAAATATAGAAAGAGTGGTTATCTCCAGGATTGGAAAATGAGTGAATTTTTCCTTTTGATTTTATTTTTCTCCTGAGTATGTATTTATAATTGAAAAACCTCTAATAAGCTCAATTTTCAAAAGTGAACATCGAATTTCAAAATATTGCAAAAATGCCCAGCAATGTTCCTGAAAAACATGAACTTTCCATGATTATTCCCTTTCTTTTCTTATTGGTGGCAGTAAGTGTATCACTTACAGGGGAAGATTGAGGGCAGTGGTCAGCTAGGGGCTCCTGCCTCAGCCTCCCAGTATGACTCCTTGCGGGGGACTCCACCTGTTACCTGGTTTCATGGGAGCTCAACGTCCCAAGATTAATTAAATCATGATCAACAGTGTTATTATAGTGAAATGCAGAAGATTCTGATAATGTGACTAGAAAACAGTGTTTATTGCAGGAAAATTATTTAGAGAAACAATAATCTTGGCAAAGAATTATGTGATTAGAGATGTCAAGTTGAATAATAATAAATGCCTAATTTAGATTCCGATTCTGGCTCTGATTCTTACTATCTGTATGACCTAGGGCAAGCCACTTGACCTTGTCATGAATTTGTTTCTCAGCTGTACACTGTGGATAATAAAAATACCTACCTTACAAGGTTGTTATGGAAATTAAATAATACATGTATGCCATATATTAAGCACTTAACAAATGTTAGTATTGCTACCTTATTTTACTATTAGTATTATTTTCTTAGAGTGGTGTGGCTTAACCAGTGACTGGGGAGAACTGATCACACCACTCCCCTGTGGGTGTAGAAAGGGAAACAAGGTGCGGGCCTGTCCTTGGTGCTGAAACCACCCTTGCTGACTACAGCAAGATTGTTTTGAAACCTCAGGATACGCGATTCCTGGTCCAAATTCTTCCAAGAATTTTGAAGCAAGTGAGAGTAGAAGTGGAGGGAAATATATGTGTGCATGTGTACACACCAACACACACACAGAGGGAGAGGGGGGAGAGGGAAGGAGAGAGGCATAGCTCCTGAGAAGTTGCCCGGGTGAGGGCTGAGAAGAAACAGTGTTTGACATTGTTTCCAAATGACATTGCTTGCTGTCATCAAGGAAGGAAGAAAGAAAGAAATGAACTATAATCAGAAAGACTTAGGGGTCCCCAGAAAAAGAAAGACCAGACACAAGACAAGTCATTTTAGGCCCTCAGCTATTTTCCGTGATCTATGTCCAAGCACACTTCCTGCAGAACTTCCTAGGAGGTGTCAAAATTACAAAGAAAGGCAAAACCCTCAGTAGTTAAGGGAAAAAATAAAGTGCAAAAACTAAGTGTCTACCAGGTCAGGACACAATTCAACCCCTAGCACCGTCTTTGTTCACCATTTCTGCTCACGGCTCCTCTCTTTCCTTCCTCATTTTTGCTGACCCTCTGTCAAAATTTCTGAAGTAGCGGAGGGGACACATGCATGAACACAAACACACATTTCAGAGCCCAGGACACAGGAAAGGTCATGTGTCCCCTGAAAGTAGCTATGTTCCCCCGTTACAATTAGATCCATCCCTGGGTAGAAAAACATCCCTTACCCGGCACGGGTCATTAACTCTGACCAATAGCTAGCAGCACTACAGAACACACAACATTGTCACTTCCTATACTCTTTTGCCTTTTATGCATTTTCCAAACAAATGTAAATTTGAGACAGATTTTACTGTGTATCTACGTATCTTTGAGTAGGCTGGAGGAGAGCAGAGAAGAGGCATCACAGAAAGTTCACTTTTCTGTGAAGTTGAGGAGATGGGGCTTGCTGAACTCAGGTGGTTACGAGATCAGGGACCATTAGGGACCAAAGGGTCACAGCTCTTGGCGTCATACCAAACGCTCCCTCTCTTGGTTTACCTTTCTTCCCACTCATTCTCATTTTCTTCCTTTCTTCTATTTGTTTTGAGTCCTGGGTGACAACAGGTCTCTTGATTCTTTCAGCGTTTGTTAGATTTTGCCCTGCAGGTTGGAGACTAAAATATTTGTGAATAAAGAAATTAGGCTTTTATAAACTGATAACCCTGGGTCCTTCTGTTCTTGGAAAATCAGGGGCAGTAGTCTGTCAGAAGAAATTACGGTATTTCAAATCAATTGGGAGGAACCAATTACCACAAAGAAAATATTCTACTCAATTAAGCAATTGATTTGTCAAATGTTAATGTATTTTCCAGAGATTGTGTTCTTGACACAAAGAGGTATTAAAAATTCTTGTAACAGCATGCAAGGAGGTTTATAGTTTTTTTGGGGGGGGTGGAGGGGTTGTTGTTTTAGTGGGAAAAGAATTGAAAAGATAAAGCCATTAGTAAATCATGGACTACTATAAACAGAAATGTAAAATAGTCTGATTTTACTGTGAGTAGATGGCTGCCATCAATCCCCAGGGTTTGAACTATCAGTCCCACTTTATAAGACTGCGGGTAACGGTACTTCAAAAGCTCCATGAAAGGCACATGCTTAAAAAGCTTTAAGTAATTCAACACTGGACTAAATAGAGTTTCCTAGAAGAAGATTTGCATGCATACTTTTTTCTTCTTTCTAAAGCTACTTTTGGTCTCTTTTTGAAATTCCAAATCTGAGCAGCAAAGACTTTCCCACAACTGAATAAATTGTCTGGAAATGCAGGGTGGTTGCAACCCCCAAAGAAGTCTGAGAGTTTAAGAAATGCCCTGAATTATGTCACTTGAGACAGAGCGTGCTGGCTGTCCATTCAGTATTCAGTCTCTGTTCCTAGTTTCCATCTTGGCCCTTGGAACTTTTGCACTAAAGCACATATATCCCAGACCCTCAGAAGGCTCTGAGGTGTGGTCATGTGTGGTGGTGTCACCAAGCTCTAGTCCACGGGATATGAGCTGTGGTCACGTGTGCATCGGTATCTTTCATGCCCTTTCCCCTCCATTTCCTTACTTCTTTTCCTGATGGCTGGAATGCAAATACAGTAAGGAGCTATCTGGGACTCTGCAGATGAAGGTAACAAATCAGACTGTATCTCATTGTTTTCACTTGCTTATCTCTGAATACTAATGAGACTGAGAATTGTTTTTCATCTGCTCATTAGTCATTCAAGTTCAGCATTTAACTCAATGAATTGGAAAAGTGTAATGAAGCACATACAAAGAGATAAGTAGGAAAGAAATAATAAAGTTGTCTATTTTTAACCTTTCTTTTTTTTTTTTTTTTAAAGATTTTATTTATTTATTTGAGAGAGAGAATGAGAGAGAGCACATGAGAGGGGGGAGGGTCAGAGGGAGAAGCAGACTCCCTGCAGAGCAGGGAGCCCGATGCGGGACTCGATCCAGGGACTCCAGGATCATGACCTGAGCTGAAGGCAGTTGCTTAACCAACTGAGCCACCCAGGCGCCCTATTTTTAACCTTTCTTAATTCCTAGTAAGTGCATGTAAAACAACAAATTTCCCTCTGAGCATTGCCTTAGCTATGTCAAACAAATTTTTATATGAACTGCTTCATTTCTACTCAGTTCTAAGTAGATCTTAATTTCCTTTAGAATTTTATTTTAATTATGTAGATTTCTTGGTCATGTTATTTAGTCCCTAAACACTTGAAATGTGTTAATAGCTATATTTTTGGCATTAATTTCTAATTTTATTTCACTATGATTGGACCAAATAGTGTGAATTATATATTGATCATTTGGAATTTATTGAGATTATTGCAAAGTTCTAAAATGGTTTATTTTTTTGAATGTTGCATGTGTATGCAAAAAGTATATATTCTTCATTGGTTATATGCATGTGTGTGTGTGTTCTAACATACATTTGATATATTCAATATATTTAATATATCCAATACAGTATGAATTGTTCATGTCTTTGATAACTTCACTTATTCCTGTCTTGTTGTATTAGTCTCTGGAAGGATGATGTCATAAATCTATAACATAATTTTATAGTTATAGTTATTCTTTTTAGAATAATGTCTTTTGCATTTATTTATTCATTTTATTTTTTATTATGTTCAATTAACCAACATATAGTACATCATTAGTTTTTTATGTACTGTTCAACGATTCATTGGTTGCCTATAACACCCAGTGCTCATCACAGCACGTGCCCTCCTTAATACCCATCACTCAGTTACCCCACCCCTCCCACCCCCTCCCTTCTGTAACCCTCAGTTTGTTTCCTGGGGTCCATAGTCTCTCATGGTTCATCTCCCCCTCTGATTTCTCCCCCTTCAGATTTCCCTCCCTTCCCCTATGGTCCTGCTCGCTATTGCTTATGTTCCACATATGAATGAAACCATATGGTAATTGTCTTTCTCTGCTTGACTTACTTCACTTAGTATAATCCCCTCCAGGTCCATCCATGTCGATGCAAATGGTGGGTATTCATCCTTAGGCAGTAACCTCTTCGACATTGGACACAGCAACTTCTTTCAAGACATGTCTCTAAAGCCAAGGGAAACAAAAGCAAACAAACTTTCGGGACTTCATCAAGATAAAAAGCTTCTGCACAGCAAAGGAAACTGTCAATAAAACTAAGAGGCAACCCATGGAATGAGAGAAGATATTTACAAATGACATTACAGATAAAGGACTAGTATCCAAGATCTTTTGCATTTATTTTGATGAACATCTGATACTTACTTGGTCTTTGTCAAACAATTACAAAAAGTTGATTGCATTTTTGTCTTGGTTTGATCATCAATTATTTGGCATTTGGAGTGCTTACTTATTTCTTTATTTTAGTTCTTCTTCTCTCCTGCTGTGCTCATTTGTTCTTCTTTAATGGTTTTGTAATTCTAAAAAGAATGAATGTTTCAGAGAATTTTACCCAGAGTGCCCATCATCACCAAAAGATTCAGCTGAAACTGTGGGGATAGTACGGAACGAATGCATAGCTCTGTATAGCACTGATGGGGGTAGGGGTCTCTAGGAGGGGAGACTAAAACTACAAATGTGATGATCTTTGAAACAAGGCTCTTCATTGTATTCTGTAGACTATGTAGAGTTCTTAAATACTCTCTTGTCTTGGCTTTGATTCTGATTCCTTAATAATAGAACTAGGGAAACAATTAACAGTATTCTCAAAGTTGTCATGTAAACTGCTTGCTATTTTTGATATAATCTGGAGATCTGAAATGATAAACTCCCAATATCTAAAAAATTGTCTAATTATTATTCTCAAAGTATGTATTTGGTGAGTGTCTAAAACTATATAAGTGACATGCTTTAAGGTCCTGCTGCATCAGTTTTACTCTTATCATTATTCAGTATTCTTCTGGATCAATGATTCCCTAATTTGGCCCTGTTTTCAGAAGACCAACTTGAGAAGCTTAGCAACTATGGTGGAAAGAGTCTAAAGGGTATAAGTGGAAAGGAAATGAAATTTTATTAACTTTTGTTAAAACTCATGAAATCCTGCAAAATACATGGGCATCATTAACTCCAGTTTGCCCATAAGAAGTTGTATAAATGGCCTTAGGATGTATAGTTCAGAACTCAATCCTAGATCTGTCTCACTGCAAAGACAGTGTCGCCCCTTTCCACCATTCTTTCCTCCTTAAGGCTGACTTTATTTGGAATCAAAACTACTATAAAGCAAGATTTACTTCCTTTTGAGTTTTACCATACAGGTGTCATGCCAGAGGCAGGGACAGGCATGTCTAGGGACACAAGGGATAAGCATAAAGTGAGATTTGTTGGGGAAGATTCCAAAAGACCAGCTCTTATCAGGGCACCTGCATGGCTCAGTCTGTTAACCGTCCAATTCTTGGTTTCAGCTCAGGTCATGATCTCAGGGTTGTGAGATTGAGCCCTGCATCGGGCTCCATGCTGGGTGTAGAGCCTGCTTAAGGTTCTCTCTCTCCCTCTGCTCATTCCACCACCCTCCACCCTGCTGCTCATGTGCACTCTCCCTCTCTAAAAGAAAAAAAAAAAGATCAGCCCTTGCCATGTGTAGGGGCCTTAGTAGGCATAGCTGGATGCACAATGGGAAGTGCTCCCTGAGAAGAAACCTGAATGATTGTGTCCCTCTGAAATTTATATGTCAAAAACCTATTGCCCATGGCCATGGTATTAGGAAGCGGGGCTTTGGGAGGTGATTAGGTCATGAAGAAAGAGTCCTTACGAATAAGATTTGTGCCTTATTAATGAGACCCCACAGCGCTAGCTGCCCTTTTCCAGCACTTGAGGACACAGCAAGAAGTCTCAGTCTGCACACTGGAAGAGTGCCCTCACCAGAACCTGATCGCAGTGGTGTCTCCACCTCGGACTTCCAGCTTCCAGAGCTGTGAAAAACAAACTTCTATTGTTTACGAGCCACCCAAACTGTGGTGTTGTGTTATAGCATCCTGAAATAAGACAGAAACTGTGGAAGGGAGCAGAAAACACTTAGCTGACCATGTACAGAGTTTTCTGGTTGCAGGTAGCGGCTTTGCTCGAGAAAGGGAGCCCACAGGTCCATCGATTAGGGAGTTCACACACCAAGGCTACTATGAGCTAGTTACCTTATAGGGCTTCAGATGAACTAGCTCATCCTGCTGAGCTCAATGCCAGAAGACCCAGAGGACGGCCAGTGGTAGGGGGCAGCAGGGGGTTCTGGTGGGTGGAGCCTCCAGGCACATCCAACAGGCATACGGTTAGTCTCTTTTCAGCAAGTGTGTTATTTCCTGACATGACTATTTTATTTGAACACATGCTTGTCTTTTTTTTCTTGTTTTTTGATCTCTTTCATTTTCCTTTTATCTCCTCTCTTATTACTTTACTCCACACTACACATTTCTAGTAACAGATTTAATTCTCTTTGAGAATGAGCTGCTGGGAAGTCCCTTGGGCACATACTGTCCAGGACCCTCACTGTACTTCTATCAGAAAGAAAGTCTCCCAGGAGCTTCCACAGAGAACAGGAGTGAGTATCTCACGGTTATCTTGAGCATCAGTGGTGATAATCAGTAGCCAGAACATCTCAGGGTGACACAAGGTCTCAGGCTCAAGGAACAATCTTATTTTCTCTATCTTCTCTTAAACTTAATCCAGAGACTGGAATAGAGGCAATAAGTCAGGAGGCTTGATGGATACACATGCTGTTGTCTGCAAACAGAGGTGGATGCTGTTCTTTAAAAGGACGTCTAGCACGTTCGGCAGGAGGCTTTCATTTCACCTGCTGCTTCTGTACCACTTGATGAAATCACGTTCCCAGTGGTGACTTGAGAGCACAGCTCTGTCACTCCGTAACCCCGGTGTCTGCCTGGACAAGACGTGGCTGGAAATTTCTGGTGATTGCAGCATGTAAAGAGAACTCTGCTGTGCTGCTATTAAGAAAAGGATGACAGGCTGCCTCTGCCTTTCAGTGTGGACCGTAGAAAACAGGTCCCAGGCACAGCGAGGGGAGGGTCTGGAGCAGATAGCTGGGGGCCAGGGGAGGTCAGGTGGGATGTGCTAATAGGCGCAAATGCTCTTGATTCCCTCCCTCCCTGGCTATGTAATCATGAACAAATTACTGAGCCTCTCCCGGCCTCACATCTCTCTGAAAATGGGAATGTTACTAATATCTTGATTCACAAGTTCAGGAGTTCCCCGGGTAAATTTGAAACTGGCCCTGTACATGGAGGCCGGCCTCTCCAAATTGGTGGATGGCAGGTTTAATCAGCAGGGGAACTCACCCAGAGGCTTGTCTTTGGTACTGCGAGGCACGTGGACCCTGCACGTGTCTGCTAGAATCTTAAGTTTATGTAGAGGCTATAAGTGGTTCCGTCATGTTTCAGTCCACATGGTCTCAGCAACACTTTCACCATCAAGGCTGCGTCCTTGAAATAGCTGCTGATACGGAATAGTAGGGAGAATGCACATCGCAAGGATGGGGGGAAGTGAAGAGCCTCTGATTGCCCAGGTCCAGCTTCTGGGTCAACCCGTGGTCATGTCCTCTTGATGACCTCCTCCAGAACATCCACCTCATAGAATTGTTGGAAAGATTAAATGATTGAAACACATTTCTAGAATGCTGTGCACAGAAGCCAAAGTAAGCGATAACAATGTTATTTTCTGTGCGGTTGTTGCTCATCAGATTAATTGCATCCTGGAGGTGATGGCTGTTTTGGAGGCATCTGACCTAACTGAAATTTCTCTATGAGATGATTCTACCTCTTTAGAGTCTCCTTCTATAATACTTACTCTTTTCTCTTTACCTAAGAAGGGAGACACATCTCCATTTTTCAGCATGAGGAATATTGGGGGTCAGAGAAGAACTATGACCAGCCTTATTCACAAAGCTGGTTAGTGGTGGGGTCAGAATGTTATCTGACACGAAGTGACTGTGAGCAGGATTTACAAAGGACTCAAGATGACGTGAGACGGGCTTGCTTCTTGCATTTTGGGGGTGGGCTTGGAGTGACAGGGGAAACGCAGGGTCTGCTGGGAAAGGAAAACTAGGGTGAGGCCCCAAATCGGGGACCCTTGGAGCCTGGGAAATGCAGAGTCTGTACACCTGGGGCAGGGGAAGGGGTGAGAGGACAGTCACCTGCCGGGTCCTGCTCATCCTGACTGCGGACCTGTCACTTCCGAGAAGCCTCTCTGATCCTTCAGACCTGGTTTGGCTGATGCCTCCTTCCACAGCAGCCCAGACTCTTTGCAACATTTCCACATGTATTTTGGGTCTTCCCGATCAATTTTCAGTGCTGAGAAAGCCGGTGTTTTCCTAACTGTCCTCCAGGCTGGGCACCGTGCCTGGCCCACAGCAGGGGCTCGTGCATGGGGTCGCTGACTGAGCGAGAGGGAGGCAGGGGCTGCCAGAATTGCTCTGGGGTCCAGGTCTTCTGTGGCCTTTTGGGGCCTCTGACTCAGCTTGATCACAGAGCAAGAGGTTCTACTACTGAAGAGTTGGAATTGCCATGGGTGAGCCAGAGAGAAGGGGAAATGGCAGATTTCTTTCACCGCCTAGAAAATAACATCCCGGGCTTCAGATTTCAGGCTAGAAGACGGGTAACAATGGTCAGAAGTCTAGACATGGAGCTTCACCCCAAGTTCCCCCAGCTGAGATGCAGGAATGTTTGGAAGCACTCCGCTGTACCTTCAGAGCAGAGCAGAGTGGAGCAGGAAGGAATTGCAGGGAAAGCTTTCTGGGCTGGACAGACCTAGAAGCATCACATGCCAGGCGAGCGCTTCTGCAGGTGGGACCTGCCCTTCCCTGCGATGAAGCAGGTGCTTTGACGTCTCCACGGCTCCAATTCCAGGTCCACACGGAACCGCTGAGTAGCCGGCCCTGCTTTCCCCTCGGGTGCCGATGCAAGTTTGTTGCTTTGTTTTATATTCCACCCCACGGCAAAGACCAGATTTGGAGAACTGGCTTTCTCTCTGAAGGTTTCCCAGAACCAACCCCCTTCCTCATTTCTGCCTTTCCTTCCTCCCTTCCTACAGTACCACTTTAAAAAATCCTACATCCTTTCTTCTCCACCAGTTCAATGTACCCTATTCTTTCCGCTCTTATGCTGTACTTCCTGAAACTGTGCTCTCTTGAATGCCCTGTTCAGTAAGTTTCTCAAACTTCCTTTCAAGAGGGGGTATAGCTCACTGGTAGAGCATTTGACTGCAAAACTTCCTTTCAGATGGTAAGACCTATGGTAATTGTTTTTTGTCTCTCCTCCTTGGCTCCTCTTACAATCGCTCAGATCTGAATATGGCTCCTTGCCACCAGAGGCCATGGGCCTAGACTCGGCTGTTCCAGGCTCCATTCCAAAGTCCACAGACCACACATGCGTTTGCAGCACAGCACTGGGCCAAATGGGATTGGGAATCTCTGATTATGCTGAGGCAGCAGGATTATCTCACTTAATCCTCAGGCAGCAGGGCTTCTGTGGGCAGGCTCTCTTCTTGCTATGGGCTACCTTGAGGCAGGACTCACCTTAATGTGGACTTCTGATATATCTAAATTCCTCCTGAGCTCATGAGAAGAGAATATTTTTAAAAATATTTTATTCATTTATTTCACTGAGAGAGAGAGAAAATGAAGGGGGTGGGAAAGAGGAAAAGGGAGAGAAAAACTCAAGGGGACTCCATGCTGAGTGAGGAGCCCGATGCAGGGCTCAATCCCAGGACCCTGAGATCTTGACCTGAGCCGAAATCAAGAGTTGGTTGCTTCACAGACTGAGCCACCCAGGCGTCCCGGCAATGCTTTAAAATGAGCAAACAAGCCTCTTCCACAGCAGGTCTGGGCACCCTTCAATGTGCTGTGTCTGTGGGGGGCCGTGTACGAGACATCTCTCAGGTCTTCACAGCCCGCCAATACTGTGGGTGTGAGTTTTGTTGGTTTTCATAGCTAGATAAAGTTTTTTTGAGGTCATCTCTCAGGTGCGTGTCTTAAAAGTTGGGGTGCCCAATGTGGGGCATGAACCCTTCGCTCCTCTGGGAGAAGCTCAGGGTTCTCAGTTACCTCCTGACTGTGGGACTAGGTGCTTGGGGTGTGGTTTATAGGGTGATTATGTCTCATTCTTTCCTACCCCTTCCATGTGCTTTCCCCCCTCATCTGCACACTTGTTTTTAAGGTTTTTTTCCACAGGAAATTTTTCCATATACAGCTGTAGATTGGTGTGTCTGTGGGAGGAGGTGAGCTCAGGATTTTCCTATGTCATGATCTGGAATGGAAATCCCAACAATATACTCTAAGGAGCACAACTCCTTTAGTGTTGCTGTGATGTGATGTTGTCTAATCTGATCTATCATTGTCTAATTGAACATCATCTTGCAGTGGATGAGGATGCTGACTTATGTCCTTCCACATTTCACAGTCCAAGGATTTGCCCCCCAGCACATCCCACTGCTGGGGTAAGAGTGACCTTGTTTCTTGACTGTGGGACAGAACTTTGATGCTTTCCTTCTTAACCTTCTTCACATGAGCCATGTAGAAAAAGTGTAAGAATACAATATGTTTTTCTTGTCACCATCACTTAGCTATTCACTTTTTCTCTAGGAAAAGATTTAACAAACAGCAAAAGTTATTTAGAATGATTCCTTTCCTGACACTTTCATAAGAAAAGAGCAAGTTAGTTACATTTTCCTTCCTCCAGATGTGACTGAAAGCTCCTTATGCATTCCAGCCCATTTTTGATTAAAAGGATATCAAAGAAGTAATCGTATTTCTTGCTGTCTTATAAAGGCATCTGGCAATACACTTTTTGTGCTACAGTGGGAAAATCACACAGAGGAATAAATTTTTTATTGCAACAGGAATAAATTTGGAACTTGGTGGAAGAATTTAACTTTCAAATGCGTGAAATTATAATGCAAAATCGACCCTATGGGTCCAAACGAGATATTTCTACTGGTAAAGTAAATCAGTGATCTTCATTCATGTGAGCAAATCAATATTCCTATAGGTGAAAATACATTTTATTTGCCAGTTAATGTGTTTTCTTTCCCTTGCTCTTCTATGAAATCCGATGATTTCCAAATACCTGATTAAATCATACCTTGCTTGGGATGTCATCTTGCCAGATCACTTAAGAATATCAATGCGTTTGATGTGAGCCATATTAAAAATTGGCAGAATCAAATCCTTAGTGACACCTGATAAATATGATATGTGTATATGTAATGTATTGAGGTCGTTTATTTCTAAATATTAGCTGCAAGGTGGACAATATATAATCACTCTGAGTTAAAGAAAAGTGCAGAAGAGCACTGTATTACGTTATCTCATTACGGAGAAGCATTTTGTAGAGCATTCTCTCAAACTCAACACTATAGCTCCATGTCACATTGAGATGCACTGGGTGGATATGTCAATGTACACTGAATACATTTAAAAGAAAAACAATTGTAAATGAATTGAGTTGAATTTTTTCGAAGGCTGGCCTGCACTCAAAGCCTCCTAGAAGGCTTACTTTAATGAATAGATCAGTTCCCGAAACCACCGACTTCAGTGCATTGTGGTTGCCTTGTGAACAATCATGTGCACACAGGAAACAGTGAGGTGTGTTAGAACTGGGCTTTAGTTTCCACTGGGACCATGTACCAACCCAATCAGGGCATGGTTCTCAGCAGGCCAGGACCATCTGCGTATTGGTCAGTTGGTTTTCCTCTGTTTGGTCTCATTTTTCCTCACATGAGCCCTATTCATCAGGAGAAGGCTCATGGAGGAAAATGAGAATGATTCCAAGCATGTTCACTGTGGTGGGAGGGGCTCTTCATGGCACATCAGTCCTGCCCTCGTTCTACTGAAGAATAGCATTTGGATGTCAGTATGTGAGGAGACAATCGTGTTTCTTCTTTTTTTTTAAATGTTTTATTTATTTATTCATGAAAGTCAGAGAGAGAGAGAGAGAGGCAGAGGCAGAGGGAGAAGCAGGCTCCCCGCCTAGCAGGGAGCCCGATGCGGGACTCGATCCCAGAACCCTGGGATCATGACCTGAGCCGAAGGCAGACGCTTAACCATCTGAGCCATCCAGGCGCCCCAATCGTGTTTCTTCTTAAGTAAATATTATTTTTGCAAAAGAATTATAGGGGCGCCTGGGTGGCTCAGTCATTAAGCGTCTGCCTTCGGCTCAGGTCATGATCCCGGGGTCCTGGGATTGAGCCCTGCATCGGGCTCCCTGCTCCGCGGGAAACCTGCTTCTCCCTCTCCCATTCCCCCTGTTTGTGTTCCCTCTCTCGTTGTGTCTCTCTCTGTCAAATAAATAAAATCTTAAAAAAAGAATTATATAAAGTGACCACTTTTGTGTTTCAAGAATTAACTTTAAACAAAGCAAAGAGCAATTTTATTTAAGTAAAAATGAGTTTATTTGGGAATAGCAAAGGAATTGCAACTGGGACAAGCAAGCTGTGGTGAACCATAGGCAAGTCCAAAGAGACAAAAGGAAGGTCAGTTTTTACTAGGTTTTAGGAGGAAACTGGGGAGGGTTGTTTTGAACAAAACTGGAGAACAAGAGTTTAGGGTTGTGTTGGTTTCCTACTACCTGCAAGCAGTGATCAGTGCATTGGTGCTGGGCAGGGAGACATCTTCCTTCCTTTTCAAGGCAGGAGATAAAATTCCTATGTGAAAAATGTCCTTCTTTGTCAAAACAATTCTTCTCTTCCTTCTTGCTGCCGGTGATGCAGGCTGCCGTGAGTGGTTTGTAGAAAGAGCGCCCTTCAGCGCTCCCTTTATTTATCTTCACGCAAGTTAGGAATCACTCTCCCATATATGCTATCAATACCGTTGATTTTCTTCATAAACCTTTCTCCCCATAGAAAAGAAAATTTTAAAATCAGCCACTCTGTGAATTATAATCAATTTCAAGCTGGTAAAGTCAAGCTTGATACATGTAGATGGTATAGATGTTAGTTAAACTCTGATGGAAGGTAATTTGTAACATTAGGAAGATAATTTGTAACGTTAGCCCTTAGTTCTATCTTTGGGCATCCCTTAGTTCTATCTTTGGGCATCGGAGTTGCTCCCTGCTGTAATAATTCATTCCAACTTTTCTTTTTCTCTTTGCTACTCTGCCAGTACGCTCTGGAGCTCTTCATAAAAACATCCCCAACACAGTTTGGGTTGAAGAGTTTTGAAAGGTGTATTCACTTCTCTATAAGAACTCTGTTTCCACAAAGAGTATTTATCTTTAAACTTAAAAAACCTGGACATCTTTTTTTAAGTGACAAAAACAAACGAACAAAAACTTTCTACTTCTACCTGCAGTGTAATGCAGTTTGTATTCAGAAAGCTGATATGAAATCAGTTTGGAGTATTTTTTTTTTATAGCAGTTCTTTTGGAAAACCTGCTATTGGTCTGTTGTGCAATAATTAATTACATATAAAGTTCACACTGAAACACATTCACAAAATGGCATGCCCGAGTCACATGTTTTTACTGGGCCAGGTGACCCAGCCATAGGAATACCCTTAAAAAAAGAGGGGTGTGCATGTGTGTGCATGTGTGTATGTGTGCATACGTGTGTACCTTGTATACCTGTGTGCACGTGCACACGTGTGTATATGTGAAGGGTGTTCATGTGTGTATATGTGTGTGTGTATATGTAGAGTAGAAAAGAGGAAAGAATTGCTGGACGGATCAGCCCTCTACCCCCGATGCTGGCTCCACTGAGGAAAGAGTGAAAAAAAAAAAAGTGGGAGAGAGTCTTTTTTGTTTTGTCCCTTGCAATCCCTTTATTTTTACATTTCTACCCAGTGCATCCTCCCTTGCTCCACCCCCTAGACCAGACTTCATGGTGCCATAGGCAAGGTTTGGCAGAGACAGTCCAGAGGGCACACTTCACAAAATTCTTGCCTACTTCATCTCCAACTTTTTGTCTACCTTGGGGCTTATCATGTACCCAGCTGTTGATTGTTGGTGATATGCATGTTTGATGTCAGGTGGTCTTCACTAGGAGTTTTGGGGGAGCCAGCAGAGACATAGATTTAGCAATCTGGTGGGAATTAACATGTGGGGGCTATTTTGTTGTCTGTATAGGAACCTCCTTTTACCTACAGCCATCTAGAAGAGGAAGGACCAGGACTGTGAGGCAAGATGACACTGTTGCTGGAGCAGGACAGCCCTCCAGGACTGCTGATGTCAGCTGTGGTGGCCTGGGGAAGGGTTCTGAGGTTTCGTGTCTCATCACGGCCCTGAGTTACGCTTTCAGGAATCAGACATCAGGCACATTTATACATAGGGAGAGACTTAGACAGTCTAAAATGGTTTTCTTGTTTTCTTTCTTTTTCTTTCTTTCTTTTCTCTTCTCTCTCTTTTTTTTTTGTTTGTTTGAGAAAATTGAAGTTGTTCACCTTCTGATTTAAGTTTTAGTAATGTCACATTGAGATGTTTCTTTTGTGTTTCCACTGGCCGGAGAAAAAGCTATCAAGGAAGGATGTACAACATTATGCTACAAAGGTCAGTGCAGTTGAGTGTGAAAAGAGCCAGATTCCTGAGCTGGCTGCAGACTGCCCAGACTCAGTCCTGGCTGAGCCATTGATCGCTGTGCCATTGCTCTATTGTCCAAATTGGGTCATTTGTCCCATAAAATGCTCTACAGTTGGATTTCCCTGTGTGGTGTATATATATAATGGAATATTATGCAGCCATTAAAAGGAACAAAATATTGCCATTTGCAACAACGTGGATGGAACTGGAGGGTGTTATGCTGAGCGAAATAAGTCAATCAGAGAAAGACATGTATCATATGACCTCACTGATATGAGGAATTCTTAATCTCAGGAAACAAACTGAGGGTTGCTGGAGTGGTGGGGGTGGGAGGGATGGGGTGGCTGGGTGATAGACACTGGGGAGGGTATGTGCTATGGTGAGCGCTGTGAATTGTGTAAGACTGTTGAATCACAGACCTATACCTCTGAAACAAATAATACATTGTATGTTAAAAAAAAAAAAAGAAGATAGCAGGAAGGGAAAAATGAAGGTGGGGAATCGGAGGGGGAGACCAACCATGAGAGACTATGGACTCTGAGAAACCAACTGAGGGTTCTAGAGGGGAGGGGGGTGGGGGGATGGGTTAGCCTGGTGATGGGTATTAAAGAGGGCATGTTCTGCATGGAGCACTGGGTGTTATACACAAACAACGAATCATGGAACACTACATCAAAAACTAATGATATAATGTATGGTGATTAACATAACATAATAGGGGTGTCTGGGTGGCTCAGTCGTTAAGCGTCTGCCTTCGGCTCAGGTCATCATCTCAGGGTCCTGGGATCGAGCCCCACATCGGGCTCCCTGCTCAGCGGGAAGCCTGCTTCTCCCTCTCCCCCTGCTTGTGTTCCCTCTCTCTCTCTGTGTCTCTCTCTGTCAAATAAATAAATAAAAAATCTTAAAAAAATAACATAACATAATTTAAAAAATGCTCCATATTTCTGCATTTGGCGGATCAATTATTCATAGCATTGCTCAGCTTGTCCCTAGACCCCTGTAATTTCCATAATCTGGTAATTAGAGTTAGAAGTTTAATTTTTTGGAACAAATTTTTCATATTATTTCATTCTTAAAATTCAAACACAGTATTTGTGTTTGTATTCAAACTATTGTAACAAGCTTGCACCATCAAATTTATAGCTTAGGCTCAGATACATCAACTAATTTAGTGGACAGTCTGGCAACAAAAAGAGATTCTCACCACAAGATGGCATTTATTTGGAAGACTCAGCTATCTCCCAAGAAAGATGTTCTTACATGAGATCTCAATTTTTTCAAATATTTATTTGGTATGGAAATAAGTCAGAAGACATGTTTAACTCTGATAAAGACAACTCCATAACACAGTAGAAAAAACATATTTTGGAGACAAGAACAACTAGCTTTGATCCAAACTTGACCACACTTTAGGTGACCTTTTGCAAATATTTAAGGTCTTAGAGTACTGGTTTTTCATATGCAAAAACAGGACAACACCTTCATTCTAGGGTGATTTTTAGGATAAATAAAGTAAAATTTTAGGATAAATAACAGAGCACCCACGAAGTATCTACTATAGAGATTTGCCTTCATAAGTTAATTTTCTTTTTTTTAATTTAAATTTAATTAGCCAAGGTATAGTACATCATTATTTTTTGATATAATGTTCAATGATTCATTAGTTCAGCATAACACTCAGTGCTCATCATATCATGTGCCTTCCTTAATGCCTATCATAAGTGTTAATTTTCTTTCCTTCTTCTATAAATATTTCTTGACCACCCACTTGACATCCAGCTGCCTGTCAGGTGTTATGTTGGGGGTCAAAAAGAATGTAAATAGGTAGTAATGTATGGCGATTAACGTAACATAATAAAAAAAAGTAAAAAAAAAATAAGGTAGCATGGAGCATGGTGCCTAGCACAAAGTAGCTTCTCAATAAATGTATTCTATATTTGAATTGGAAACATGGTGTCAGTCCCAGTGGTGCTTCAGGGCACACACACACACACACACACACACACTCTCTACCAAGTGAGGCTGACAGGGCTTGAGTTCTGTGGTCAGAGTCCCCACTGAGAGCGGACATGATGGGGAAGTTCTCATAGAAAAGGGACTAAAGCTGAGACTGGAAAAATATAAGAGCATCTGAATGAGCAGAGAGGATTAACAAGTTTATTCAGATTTGAGAAATATGATAGGTGAAGGAGCAGAGAAACGTAAGCAAGGGCATTTTTCTCATAAATAGCCACACTTGATTAAAAGGGAGATGCATGAAAAGAAGCAGCAGAAAAACCTGGACTTCTGGGTTGTGGTAACATTAAGGAAAACCTCAAAAGCCACCGCATTAAGCAGTTTAGATTTTATCCTAGACCACAGGAAAAATACAAAGGCTTGAATGTGTTTTGATGAAGGTGGTGTGTAGAAAAGTTCATTTACAGCCTAATGGATTGGGAAGAAAGACTAATGGACTGAAGGATATCAGTTAGGAGACGGTAATTAAAATCCTGTCATGAGGTAAAAGGGTCTTGGGTGACTTCTTGTTCATATGGGTTTAGATCATGGAAGTATCAGTACCAGACTACATAAACAGGATTAAGTAATATTCAAGGCATATTGGTTTGGAGTTCTCAAAAACTTTTTTCCCTAATGCCTTGGTGTCTTGATACCAAGGATGAGTGGAATCAAGGATTCCCTGGATGTTGGGAGGACTTCCACATCCCTTCAGTCTCACTGGTACAGGGTCTCAGGAAGAGAATGGGCTTCGGTGTCAGATAGTTAATATGATCTCTCTGGTAAATGGGAGTCATAATGTAGGTAAAGCACAGTGGCTGGTACATTGTATGTGCTTGATCAATGCTGGTTAGTTCTTGGGTGAAATGTGGTAACTAGGGTCAGTTTTTAGACTACGGTTACAGTGGGGGCTGGTTAGGTTCCCATGATGGCCATCACGGTCATGGGCCAGTAGGTGATAGCTATTTTACCTTTAACCTGGTCTAGTGGGAAGAGGATAGACTGCATGGTAGAGGTAGAACCAGGAGGGAGATGGGCTGGTCATGCCCTTAGTCTCCTCCCTCTGAATGCCTCCTGGTGACCCCTCCCTGGCTCTAGTTGGGGGAAAGGGCATTATATCAGGTAAGGTACACCTGCATTTTACATCTAATGGACCTTTTACCATTGCATATAATGCTATTCCTCAACACCTCCTTGTAAGTAAAGTCAGTCTTATTTTGCAGCTGAGGTAGAGATATTCAGTGTCTCTATCGTTATCAACCCAGGAGATAGGACTGTTTATGTTTCGTCCACTGAGCTGTGCATCCAGGCATTTCCCAGGGACAGAACATTTTAATGTGAATTATATTTCATGAAATGTAAATTTTAACACCAGAACACAGCAGTCTTCACGGTTATTGTTGAAATATCAATTATTGTAATTGGACCAACTACCTTCAGCAAATGAGCAACCCAAATTCCTCAAGATTATAGATACGCATGGAGAAACCACCTATCACTGACGGCAGCAAGGTCCTGTCTCCACACACGTGGGGTTCTGGTTGCCAGTTTTGCGGAACCAATTTAATGAGAATGAGGGTCAGGCAGATGGATCGTGACTTTTTTGGATTGATTTTTGTTGTCTTCAGTGAGTGAGTGAGTGAATGAGTAATAAGTGCAAGTGTTTGTATTTTCATAGGCTTCACCCAAAAATAAGTACCTCTCCTTATTGCTCCAAGAATCCCAGAACTGACCTTAGCTAAAGAAAGTAAAATGGAAATGGGCCCGAGGGAAAGGAGCCGCTTCTCTGGGAACGCTGATGGACTTTCCTGCTGGCTTCCAACACAGGGTGGCAGATGTGTTCTTATTAAGAGTTGAAGATGGTGTTTGGACAGCAAGTTGTCCCGGCAAGACTCTGTGCTCTCTTAATTAAATAGTCGCCCCTCACACACCAAGACTGCACAGGATGTTCCTGTCAAGATGGACATCTATTTTGCAAGCCACGAGGATCATGTTTTTCCATTACTGATGGCTTGGCTAGGGATGCTTTTTTGAGGCCTTTCAATTCATTTCAGTAATGGAGTGGGGTCAGAAGGACCACGACCTCTCACTCACCTCTCATTTAATAACGGTGAGCATTAGGGAAAAAATGAGACCTGATTTTAAACATGGACACTATGCTTGGTACTAAAAACCTTTGCCTAAGAATCTTAGTGTCCTAGAAGAGGTGAAGAGAACAAAGAGTGGGATGTAATTTTCTCTCACAACTGTGGAGAGAGAAATGTTTCACTGCACATGGTTGAACTCCAGAGGCAGGTTGGTCCTCAGTGATCATCTAATGATTAGAATCTCTGAGAGGGAGTCAACCCTGGTGACACTCACCTGGGTACTTTCAAAAAGCACAGGGGCCTGGATGCTGGCAACAGCATCCCTAGACGTGGGAAGCAGGCATGAGCATCTTCCATTTGAAAAAGCTACGCAGGTGATTCTGGAGTGAAAACTTCGCCATTGGAGTAACATTTGTAATCTTAAGCATGAACTAAACACACTCTCAGATCAGCCTTACCAGTGTAACAGCCCACGGGGGTGGTCTCATGAATGCAGCAAGAACCCAGGAACTCTCACATCCATTCTCCCCTTCAGCCTGGCAGATTTGAGAGTCTTCTCAACAGATCCTCCTTTGTGTCCTAGGCTGAGTATAGCAGAAGTGTGGGGTGTCATTCATTAATAGTCTTTAGCTTTGCAGTTCTGAGTTGTTTATTATATAATCAATAAGGCACCAAGCATAAAACACTAGGTTGATCAGAGTTGAGAAAGGTTTAGGATTTTTGGCATCTGCTCAGGAAGCTCTGACTTTGGGAGATGCAGAAATTCACTAATCACTAGAGTGTAACAAGGCAGGGGAAGGATTCCCGTGAGCAGATTTTGAGGTTCCCCAAAGCAATCTTTGTATGTTTTCCAACTTGGTGGTGTGCTGCCCAGATTCACTGCTAAGCACTGAGGAGTCGAGTGTAATGGCCTAATGCTTCTCTGGGAAGGACTGGAGAAGCTGACCCCAAGGGTGTCAAAGACAGGTTCTAATTCCTGATAGAGATGAAGTCAGGTCTCCATCTGAGCACAGGCCTTCTCTTTGTGGAGGTCTCAAGGTCACATAGAGTCACTGCTGAGGCTTTGTCTCTAATGGTAGTTGAAAAGGTAAGAATGTTGCCTCACAGTCAAATGCACGAGAACACAATCTACTTGGTAATTATTTTTCCTCCGGTTGCTCTGTTATTTTAATGTTAGGTAAGCACATTTTGAATAACTAGTCAATTTGAGTCAATTGTGCCTAAAACTAGTCAGTGCAGTGACAAAAAAAAATCAGTCCAACCTTTCATTTGGCATACACATAGCAAAAATGTAAAGCACAAAAACATTCCAACTGATTATAGCGTCACTTTTAACATGAGAATGGCAGCCAGTCTGGGCTTTTAAATACCTAGAAAGAGAGCCTCTGTTGTTCACTTTAAAATGGTTACTTTATTGTTACATGAATTTCAGATCAATAAACACACACACACACACATAACTACAAAGGGCAAAATGTCCTGCTTGGGGGAAAGCGTCCTATCTGGGAATGCTAAGTTAGCCATCTACTCTGTTTGTTTTTATTATAAATCACTAGGTGCTTTCTCTGTGCTCCAGGAATGCAAACATAGACCAGGATCCAGGATGAACTGTGTGCCACGGACATTTGGTTCTCTCTGGTTGCCCATGTGGTTCATCAAGCTCAGAAGTCCGTGCTGGAAACCGATTTGTTTAGCCTTCAATATTTACAATGAGCTTGTCCCAGTTGCTCATTAATGGGCAGGTTTTAGCCACAATAAATAGAATCAGGATCTACCAAGGAGGCCTTCAACCAAGGCAGCTACACAAGTTCTCAGAGGATCCCAAACTTGAAGTCTTGCACCAAGTACCCAGGCAGCAGGCACGGTTGGAGAGATGAGCCCTGGGACTCTTGTATCACAGATCCCAAAGTTCTGTGACACCAGAAACATGTATTTCCTAAACTCAATTTTTTTTTTCTTTACAACAGACATTTTTGGAGATTGCAATTCTTTCTCAGGGGAAAAAAAATGTCATAAATATTCCTTTAGAATTTAGTCAAGTATTTTTAACTTTAGCTCAGAGAAGGAGTTGTTGGCAACTGTAAATATTTCTGACATGATGCCTTCATGTGTCTCCTCTTGAAAGTCGCAAGAAGCATGTCTATGCTCACCATCCTCTTTGGAAAAAGCACGACACGCAGCTCATCATCAGAACAGGAGGGCAGAGGGATGGTTTGAGAAACTGGCTTTGGATACTATGAGGCTGAACTCTAAAGTTAAAAGTTGAATATCATCAGAAGGTCAATAGTCATAGAGAAGAGGAACCAGATGCCTGAAAGACTGTCCTCTTAAAAAAACCTGGAAATGATTTACTTTATTCATGAAGGAAATAAATTTCTCTCCTGTTTTTGATTTTCAGTGACTAATCAGTCATAAATAAGTTAGATAATGTGGGCACTTTCTATTTTCTCATGATTGATTGGACAAAAGGAGTTTTGCTTGGCTGTAGGCCTTCGCAGGGAGGCTCGTTTGCTTAATGAAAGGTGCTTTCAGTGATTAACAGACTGAAATACCACATTTGACAGAAAAGGTTGAGATATTTGCATAGCACCTCTGTGGTGTTTCCAGGTAAATGTGCACTGCTTTATCTGGTTTCCAATAAATAATTTGCCTATATTGTAATGAAAATGATAATGGAGTATCCTGAATGCTATGCAAATGTCCTGCTTATTTTGAATTACCCAGGTAATCGTTCACAGTTTTCTGCACTGTGTGAACGTCACTAACCAGGCCAAAAGGTGTGGAAACTTGCTAACAGAATTGGACTGGGAAGTAAGAAAGCTGATGACAAATAGTGAAGCGATCTCTCTCCCTTAAATACCCCATAAATCATGGCACATTATGGTCTGGGAATTAATTTGAACTTAGTTGTGAAGTGAGCCAGAAATAAAATGTCATAGATTTTACATTATTTTGTTAACGCCATCTAATTGCAAGCTGATGTTATATATGCCCACATTGTCCTGCATATGTGCTGTGCAGCTTTCATATGGTCCCACAAAGTTTCCATTTATCATCTCTTGCTTCTCTCAAAGCAGAATTAAAAAGGAAGCACAATTATAGCTTGTAAATATTTTTCCATCAAAAGTGGAAAAGCAACATCCAGACCTAGAAGGTCACAGCTTTTCTAGAGAAATCAAATAACATCATGGTGTGTGTGTGCGTGTGCGTGGGTGAGAAACTGAAGAGTAGTTCATATGTAAAGTAGATCTTTGTCAAAAGAATAAATTATAACACCATGTGTAAAAACCTTGTCTGTTTCTTTTCCTGACATTTTGTACGTATGCCCTATGGTTCGGGAACATGATTTCCAACAGGAATGGGTTTTCTCCTTGATGTTTTGTGTTTTATCCCCCTTCCTGCGTTCTTCTACTTGTTTGTCTCTTCAGCAAAAAGCAATCACTCAAAAGCAGTGTCTTAATTTATTGTCATTTTTTCTTCTTACTGCCTAGGCCGTATGTAGTCGTCCAGAAACACTGCTGAGAGTGTCGGTTCCCAATCTTGGCTGAGTATCAGACTCCTCTGGGGAACTCAAAGAGAAAACAAAACAAAACACTTGCCTGGGTATCATCTCTACAGATTCTGGTTCAATTACTCTGTAAAAAGTTCACCAGGAGATTGTAAGGTATGGACTAAGTTTAGAACCAGACTATGGCTACAGTTGTTTTATTATGGTATTGCTGTTTAATATCACCCTCTGTGCATAATTTATGACTGTAATTTAAGAATTTTCTTCCTTGGGGAACATAATGTGTGATTTTTTCATAGTTACAGGACAAATAGAACCATTATTTTTGTTTTAGGATGTACATAAATAGAAGTTTTGGCTTACCTATTATGTTTCTGTCAGATATAAACATTTCTTCCTCCTGGAAGTGCTTTTATGACACATTTTTGGTATTTCATGGAATCATATCATAATTAGATAGAACTCAGTTTTCAGTTCAATGTTGAAGACTTGACAGACACAGGAAGGGGAGAACACTATTGTAATTAGTGAGAAATGTGGGGTAAGAGGGTGAGACTTGATGGGACCCCAAACCTTGGAATAATATTCCAGTTTAATCATTCAAAGTCCCCAAAGGGAAACATTAACAGAATAATATGGTAGAAACAAGGAGCATTCTTTATTATGCTCTGAACCCAAAACCTATTGTAGAACTCTTATGGTCTATATTTAGCCATATAGACAACTTATTTTTTTCCATCCTAAGGCATTTCTGGGGTCTAGAACCAAAATAGGGTATGTGGTTTATTTCACTAGCGGTCCATTGGATTGATCTGAGATTTAAAAAAAAAAAAGTGCTATTGCTTCAGATCTCCCTCCCGTGCCACCAGAGATACTGGCTAGATCTGTATAATATGTGATTGGCCAACAGAATTTTAAAAACCTAACAAGGTGGATTCTAACCTGTAGTCAAGGATAATAATCACTAGTCTATTCTGTTTCTTTTCCATCAGTGCACTACTCAGCCTCAGATCTTTCTGCTTCAATGGGAAGGTCAGAGCACCCAGCAGTGAATAAGAGGACACCCTCAGGAAGGGGTCATCTCCATGCTCAACCTTCTTCTACCAGTTGGGAGGAGATAGACCTGTCAAAGGAGAAGGGGGCCAAGATGAAACAGAGATGGACAGTTGGGGTTTTTTTCCCCAGGAAAGAGTAGGTCCTGTTCCTGTCTCCCTTTCTCCAGCTGCAAGAAATCAAGGGAATACACATGATCTTCACTCCCTTGAAAATGGACATTCGAGGACAGAGGTCAACCCAGAGACGGACTTTTTGTCCTTAAAAGTAAAATGAGATGTGAAGGTCAGGAGAGCATCACAGTCCTGAACCCTCTTTCATGAGACTACTTGCTCAGTCCCTGCCTCTACACTCATGACCATGAGATGTGCATTGTGATCTCTCACGGCTATATGAATGCCTCTGATGTGGCCCTCCGAAGCCTTTTTGAGGTTAGCCCCTGTACCGCTCTGTACATTACCTGAGAATAATCCTCTTTTTCTGACTTGAATTTTTTTATTTAAATTCAATTAGCCAACATATAGTACATCATTAGTTTCAGAGGTAGAGGTCAGTGATCCATCAGTCTTACATAATACCCAGTGCTCATTCCATCACATGCCCTCCTTAATGCCCATCACCCAGTTACCCCATCCCCCCACCCACCTCCTCTCCAGCAACCCTTAGTTTATTTCCTATAGTCAAGAGTCTCAGATGGTTTATCTCCCTCTCTGACTTCTTCCCATTCAGTTTTCCCCTCTCTTCTCCAATGATCCTCTGTGCTGTTTCTTATGCGCCACATATGAGTGAAACCATATAATTGTCTTTCTCTGCTTGACTTATTTCACTTAGGTAATCCCCTCCAGTTCCATCCACACCGATGTAAATGGTAAGTATTCATCCTTTCTGATGGCTGAGTAATATTCCATTGTATATATGTATACAATGGCTAATCCTACATAACACTGTGACTTTATGCAGAAATGGAGTGCCACGGAGGCCAAATGGCTCACCCAGGGTGACACTGAGGGTTGACTGTGCTCCTCATCACACCTGACCCACTGCATTCTAGCCGAGTTCCTTCAGGACAGATAGAAAAAGACAATCCCAGAGAGGTGGAGGACACCATATCATTACTTATATCAGTCCCCAAATATCACCCTCTTGGGGCACCTGGGCAGCTCAATCGCTAAGCGTCTGCCTTCGGTTCAGGTCATGGTCCCAGGGTCCTGGGATCGAGCCCTGCTTTGGGCTCCCTGCTCGGCAGGAAGCCTGCTTCTTCCTCTCCCACTCCCCCTGCTTGTGTTCCCTCTTTCACTGTCTCTCTCTCTGTCAAATAAATAAAATCTTAAAAAAAAACCCAAAAAACAAATATCACCCTCTGGCTCCAGTTTAAATCATTTTGTGCAGGATGGGGGAATGCTAAAATTTCCATAAGCAATTCTGCTCGTAACTCTGACTTTGAGCTGATAAAGTGATTTATTCAGGCTGCTGTACTCAGCACGTCATGGTCAGGACGTCACCCAATATCCTGGGTTGGGCATGGATCTTGGGCAGGAGAGAAAGAGCATCAGCGCTGTGATGTTGCCATTAAGAGACTCAAGATTTATTTTCAAACCCTCCTTGGATAGAGAAACCAATGGTGGATTTGTCAGGAAGCGGGCAGTATAATTTTGAAGTGAGTGATTTCTGTGTGCCTCAAATAAGAATCTAATACAGGCCTCAGAGGGAGCCAAGATAAAATGTCAAAAATTGGAACACAAGGAATTTATAAGTGCAATTAACTAATATCTTTAGCTTGAAAAGATGTCCTCCCTGTTTGGATGCCCTTCAAACAAGATGACTTTGCTGACCTAGATTTCTCACTGTAGTAGTTCTATTTGCTGCCTGCCTATCTATGTGCTAATTTAGTTTTCATTCATGTTTCAGAAAATAATATATCTACTTTTGAAACATGACCAATGAAATTATAAGAAACTACCTATTGTGCCAGTAAAAAGTTCCCCTCCACTCTCTTTAGACGTAAGTCGAAGAATCACATAAGTAAACTAAACATTAAATAGCACCTCAAAGGAGGTCCAGATACTCACCAAATAATCTAGTCCTGGAGTTTGAGTGTAAACTCCTGAATTAAAGTGGAATAATGTTCCTGAGGCACTGGACGAGGAAAGAGTCAGGGGGCAGGGCTGAGAGATGTCATGGGTCCAGCACAGCCGACAGATGTGTCTTTTAGCCAAAGGGGCTATAGGGCTTATAGGAGAGATCAAGTGAGGGCCAGGAACCAGGCAGAAAGAAAGCCAATGATAAAACTGGGAGAAAATAAAGAGGTCCTGGACAATTTAATAAAACTGAAAGGTCCTAAAATGTCAGTCAGTCAAAGTGGATTAAAGATAGGATGAGGCCTTTGGATAATCTGTTTTTGATGGCTGAAAAACCTGTGTAGGTAAGATTCAATTATTCCTTAATATTATTCTAGGCAGAAAATAAAATAGAATATTTTTGGGGAAGAAACAAAATCTATTTTGTCAATATTTGTGATTTGTCATCTCGTCCCAGGACCCACAACATTAGATTCAAATTCCATATGATTCAAATTGCAAAGTGGCCTATTTTTTTGAGTTTGTCCTTTCTTGTACTATCTTAAATGTCACTAAATAGAAGCAGCTGATATTTTAAAAATTTCACTGGGAGATCTTCTTGCCCAAATCCAAAATTTATTTAAGTGCATTGTCCATCTTCCTAGATACAAGTGACCATTTCACCAAATGGATCACCATTTATTCAGTCTTCTATAACAGTTTCCTCATCATTTTTCCAACCTCCTACCACCACCCAGCCTTAAAAATACTACTACATATTTTGGGTGTTTATTGAAACAACATCCAATTTCTGGGTACCGATTTCTGTTTCAATTCCTTTTGGTTGTATAACAAACCACCTAAATACTTAGTGGCTTAATATATATGATACAACTACCCGAAGACATAATTGAAAAGATTATAGTTTAAAACTTTCCAAAATTGATGAGAGGTATAAATCTATAGATCTTTTAAGCTCCATGACCCACAAGCACGATAAACACAAACATCACATCTATTCAAACACAGTATTCAGACTGCTGAAAAAACAAAGATAAGTATTAAAATTTCAAAGTAGATTTTCTGCTTTTGAAAGAGTGAAGGGAAAAAGGGATACATTATATACAGCATAAATCTGTATAAATAGTAGCCAACATGTGACCTGAAACAATGAAGGTCATAGGACAACAGAACATCTTTAAAGTGATAAATGAAAACCAAAAATACTCAGCTTAAAATTCTCTATCAGGGGACGCCTGGGTGGCTCAGTCGGTTAAGCGTCTGCCTTCGGCTCAGGTCATGATCCCAGGGTCCTGGGATCGAGTCCCGCATCGGGCTCCCTGCTCCGCGGGGAGCCTGCTTCTCCCTCTGCCTCTGTCTCTCTCTCTGTCTCTCATGAATAAATAAATAAAATCTTTAAAAAAAAATTCTCTATCAGAAGACAATATCCTTTAAAAATGAAAGTCAAATAAAGACATTTCCAGAGTGGCAACAGCAGAGAGAATCAGTCTTCAGCAGACCTACCCTATAAAGAAATGCTAAAAGTTCTTCAAGCTGAAGAGAAATGATACCAGATACAACACTCAATCTTCAGAAAAGTATGAGGACCACAGCGAAGTGTGTGTGCGCCTATTTTAATTTTCTAAGGACAAATTGCTTTTTAAAATATCAGCCAAGCATTATGGGAATCATCACATATCTAGAAGTAAAATATAAGATAATGAGAATGAAATAGGTGGGGGGGGGAAGACTGTTGTAAGGTTCTTATACTGCTCATGAGGTAGCAGGATATTATGTATAGATGGACTGCACTTAGATCACACTGCAATGTCTGGGATACAGCATCCCTTAAAAGTATTCAAAAATAGGGGCACCTGGGTGGCTCAGTCGGTTAAGCATCTGACTCTTGATTTTGGCTTGGGGTCTTGGAATCAAGTCCCACATTGGGCTCCGTGACCAGCCCAGAGTCTGCTCATCCCGTTCCCTCTGCTCCTCCCCCACTCACGTGCGCGCACTCTCTCTCTCTCTCAAATAAATAAAAGAGTTTTTAAATGTATTAAAAAATACATAGCTAGAAGGCCAACACATGAAATAAAATATAATAATAAAATGTGAACTTACCCAAGGAGAGCAGGAAAGGAGTTGAAGAACAATAAAGAGCTTTGTAGGTGAATTGAACCAAACATTTTAAAAAGAAATAATACCAATATTACATAAACCATTTCAGAAAACAGAGCAGGAAGGAATGCACCCCAACTTGATTACAAAAACTCGAAAGAACATGTATAACAAAGCTACAGACCAGTAATCATCATGAACATAGAAATCCTGAGCAAGGGGCACCTGGGTGGCTCATTGGCTAAGCGTCTGCCTTCGGCTCAGGTCATGATCCCAGGGTCCTGGGATCGAGCCCCGCATTGGGCTCCCTGCTTGGCAGGAAGCCTGCTTCTCCCTCTCCCACTCCCCCTGCTTGTGTTCCCTCTCTTGCTGTGTCTCTCTCTGTCAAATAAATAAAATCTTTAAAAAAAAAAAAAGAAAAGAAATCCTGAGCAAAATACTAGTAAATTGGATCCAGAGATAGTAAAAAATAATAAATCATGACTAAGTGATATCTTTCCAGGAATTCAAATTTGATGTCACTTTCAAAAATCAATGTATTAGACTTCTGGTTTCAGCTCCAACATACACAGACCTTGCAAGTCATCCCTCTAGTTCTCGTACCAAAAAAAACCCCCACACACAAAAAAACAAAAAACAAAGAAACAAAAACTAAACAACTTGAAAATCAACAATGCTCCTTGGGTCCATCAGAAGATTGAGGTCACAGCCCTGAAAACTGGAGAGCCATGTACACAGAGGGTTCCCGCTTATCAGGAGCAGAATCCCCCAGAGCTACAAACTGGTAGGAGCACTTAAACAGTAAGCAACAAATCGCTGGAGGCTGAGTGAGGACTAACTTGGGAGTTTTTATACTTCCAGGAGCCCCACCAAGTTTTCCTGGTAAAGACCCCGGAAAAATCGCCCTCTGATCCCAGCTGGGAAGGAATGGTTGGGGGTGGGGCAGGGAGGGAGAAAGTAACCATTTTGAAATAAGCCTAGGACGTTCAGTCTACTTCACCAGAGCCTTATCTGACTTAGGGGAAGGGCAATTAGGCAGCTCCAGCCCCCTCTAAGCTTTCCAATCCCATAAAAAGCAGGAAAAAAAAAAAAAAAGGCTAAGAAACTTTCTGAAGATCACACCTGAGGGCTCTGACCCACTGAAAACACTGAGATTTAATCATAAGATTCTAGAATGGTTTCCCTCCCCATACCTTACAACCACCTTAACAGTGCTCCAGTATAACAGTAGATTACGCCGAGAGCTACAAGGCATCATGCCATTTAAGGAGTTTCCAAGGAAACTCAAAGACAACAGGGAAGACAAAAGTGAGGACATTAGAGAAAACTGATCCTCTGACAAAGTTCTAGGAAACATGAAACATAGCCGCACTCCTAGCTGGATAAAAAAACACCTTGCACTAACGACCGTTTACCTCAGTTATTACCCAGTGCATCATGTCAGGCTTTCAACAAAAAATTACAAAGCATGTTAAAAGGGAAGAAAAAACTGTCTGAATGATGTAGTTTTTGAATGTTTTGGTGAGGTTGGTGTGTTGGTGGGGTTTGGAGCCGATGGCCAAGAAAGAATTCTTGAGGTGTCTTTGGTGCAAAACGGTGGTTTTATTAAAGCTCGGGGACAGGACCCAAGAGCAGAAAGAGCCCCTGCCCTGGGATTGTGAGGAGCAATTTATTATATACTTTGGGGTTGGGGCAAATAAAGATAAGGGAAGTTCATATGCTAAAGAAGAGTCACCAGATACCAGAGGCCTTGCTATTGTCAAGCTAAGGTTGTTTCTTCCTCTAGCAAAGCATTAACATGAAGACAGTTGGGAGCTTCCTGGAGGAATGTTACCCTCCGCCTGCCCGCAGGTATTTGTCAAATGGGCTGTAGGTTATAAGGACATTTAATTTTATCTACATTTCCTTCAGCCTTTGTTTCCCCCATCAGGAAGAGACAAAGTAAGTGTCAGAACCTGACTCAGATATGGTAGAAATTTTGCAATTTTCAGGCCAGGAATTTAAAATAACTATAATTGATATGCTAAGGGCTATAGTGAAAAAAGTGGATAACAGCAAGAAGAGATGGGCAATGTAATTAGATGCTTAGGAAAGAATCAAAGGGAAATGCTAGAACCCAAAACGGCTGTATTGTCAGCAGACTGGACACAGCCAAGGAAAGCGTCACTGTGCTTAAATATCTATCGATAGTAACTTCCCAAACTTAAATGAAAAGAGAAAAGAGAATTAAAAATATGAAAAAAACTATCCAAGAACTGTGAGTCATTTACAAAAGATGTAATGTATACATAATAGGAACACCAGAAGAGGAAAGAGAGAAACAGAGTAATATGTATATTATATAAGTCTCAAATAAATAAAAAAAACAGGAAGAATAGGAAGGATAGTAGAATTCCACGTACCCATCACCTGCTTCCACAGTTACCAACACTCTGACACTTTTGTTTCATATACTTCCCACCAGTCTCTTTTTCTGGGACTATTTTCAAGCAAATCCCAGATATCATTAAAAAATGTCTACTTAAATGTTAGATTTTATTACTAAAAAATGAGACCTCAAAAAATATATAACCATTACATCAATAACACATTCGACACAATTAACAATAATTATTAATAGTTTCCAATACTAGTTGGTTTTCAGTTATATCCACTTGTTTCAAAAATATCTTTTAACAGGTGGTTTGTTCAAACCGGAATCCAAACTATGTTGCTATAATTTTTAAAACCTCTATTGTATCTACAGTTGTTTTCCCTTTCTCATTTGGCATTTTTTTTCTTTTCCTATCTTTTCTCCTTTCTCTTGATTGGTGTTGCCCACGTTCTGTTCTTATTAGACGTTTCTATCATTCTCTGTGGCTATTGTCCTTTTTGTTATTGTGGTAAAATCTACCATCTTAACTATTTTTAAGTGTATGATTCCATGGCATTAACACATTCACAATGTTGTTCAACCATCGCCACTGCCCATTTTATGAATTTAGAAATAAGCAATTTTACAAGGAGACCCAAGTGAGTGACTTTAGCTCTTAAGATACCTTCCACCCTGAAAAATAGGTTGAGTGCAGATTTCAGAAGAAATATTTACAAATTCAATGGAAGTCTCCAATTTATGCCAATTTTTAAAGCTATGGCCTAAATCACAAATTAGGTAGCTTTAAATGTCATTTATAAGGATTCTAACTGCATTAAATCCTCATCCAAATAAACTGTCAGGGTCCCACTCTGAGGTAGAATCCCATCAGGAATTTGTATTCTACACTCTATGAAACAGCATCATATAGTAAATGAAATTGCTGATTCCATCTCAAGGCTCACAGAATTATAAAGCTGTTTATAAAGATTAACTCACTAATAACTGGTGTCTCAATTTATAAGCTCTGTTTTACTCCTTGAAATGTTCACACCCCACCAACACTCTCAATCTCATTGAGCCACTTTCCTTGCTATTTTTATTCATTAGAAGTGATACAAGCAATTCTTGGGAAAATAACTAGCAAGCTGTTGGCAGTTTTTTTAAAAAATAGATTGGATTGGGGTGCCTGGGTGGCTGAGTTGGTTAAGCATCTGCCTTCAACTCAGGTCATGATCCCAGGGTCCTGGGCTTGAACCCTGAGTTGGACTCCTTGCTCAGTGGGGAATCTGCTTCTCCCTCTCCCTCTACCCCTCCCTCTGCCTGTGCTCTCTCTCGCTCTTGCTCTCTCAAATAAATAAATAAAATCCTTAAAAAATGTGTTGGGACTAAAGCAATTTGCAGAAGTATAATTTGATTAAAACAGTTGGTAAATTGAAGAGAACCTCAGTGATACAGTTTGGCCCTCTAGTTCTACTGGCAAGACAATTGAAATAAAACGTGATATTTGTATTTTTTTTTTAACTAAGTACTTATTCAAGGAAACCCAGAGGATTAGCAGATATCCTGAACAGTGCATGGACTATGCCACATGAGATTTTTTTTTTATGGCATCACAATTCACCATCTTAGAAAATGTGAGAGATCTGGTGGGTGATGGGCAGGCCATTAAGTACTCTGATGCAAATCTCAGTTAAAATGAGATTTGTTTCTGATTGAAAAAATATTTATAGGATTGAAGTAAAGAGGAAAGGGGAAGAAGTAATCCTATTTTTATATCTCATCCAGATATGAAGATAGCATTAGAAAACCTGGAGAGGGAGTAAAGTATGAAATTATTTTCACAGTATATGAACATCATGGTCACTGATGGTCTGTCATGATATCCTTTAAGGCATGTTTTATTGCAGGTCTTTAGATTTCAGGTCATAGCTGAGAGCAGCCTACAAAACATCAGCATGAATTAAACATGAAAGGATCACACGACCCTGAATAAAACAAGTGGTGAGGGTTGGTAAAGTTTGGCTTCTTAGATGTACAGTGAAAAGAAGACATGATAGAAAATCCTTCTCAGTTTCTTAATCTCAGGAAACAAACTGAGGGTTGCTGGAGTGGGGGGTGGGGTGGGAAGGATGGGGTGACTGGGTGTTAGACACTGGGGAGGGTATGTGCTCTGGTAAGCGCTGTGAATTGTGCAAGACTGTTGAATCTCAGATCTGTACCTCTGAAACAAATAATGCAATATATGTTAAGAAAAAAAAAAAAAGAAGAAGAAGAAGGTAGTGGGAGGGGAAGAATGAAGCGGGGGAAATTGGAGGGGTAGACGAACCATGAGAGACGATGGACTCTGAAAAACAAACAGGGTTCTAGAGGGGAGGGGGGTGGGAGGATGGGTTAGCCTGGTGGTGGGTATTGAGGAGGGCACATTCTGCATGGAGCACTGGGTGTTATGCACAAACAATGAATCATGGAACACTTCATCTAAAACTAATGATGTAATGTATGGGGATTAACATAAGAATTAAAAAAAAAAAGAAAATCCTTCTCAGAGACAAAGGAGGAAGGTTTGTAGAGGAGTACACAAAGATGCCTCAAATGTAATTATCTTAAGTAAATAGGAAAAAGAAAATGGATGGTTGAACAAATTTACTTCTGCAACCTATTTTCTTGATTCATAGGAGGAGTAAGAAAGCCAGCTCCAGAGCCAATGCCTTAATCATTCATTCATGGAATCTGTGAGTGCCTCGCATGCACTGTTACTATGCTGGGTGCTGAGATGCAATGGGGAAGAAGACACACATGTTCCCCACTTCATGAAGCTTGCATCCTGGTAGAAGAGATGACAGAGAAGCAGATACTTTTTTAGGGCTCACCCATAGGGTTATCAATCTTAGTTGGGCAGAAGCATATAAAGCAAATGATAAAGCACAGCAAACAGAAACAAGAATATATCCCACAGGAGATGTGAGTGGTGATTCTCTGGTCACTAATTATTGTGTGTGTGTCTTCACTTGATACAAGATAGTTTTTCACAATGGTCAATCAGACCCCGCACAGAGTCACACTTTATCGATGATACTGGTTATGGATATAAATTAAAATGAAAGAATAATCATGTGTGTCAAGCGCTTAGGATGTTGAGCATCCCTAGAAGTCTCCTTAGCTATGACTAAAATGTCAGAACCAAACAGTGATGTTGTTTGAGCTAAGGTGCATTCAAAAAACATCTTTATATTGGGAGTTAGCATATATGCTGCTTCTAGTAAGCTCATTTTCATACATGCTTTCTTCGTGGGTTTGACATTGAACTTGACATTGCTTTAGCTAATACAGATCTTAAGTCAGCTTGTGATCTTATGTCAGAGTATTCCACAAAAAAGTACACATCATTCTCTTCTCATTTCTCGTTAAAGCATTTATAAATGTAGACACTGGAAAACAGGCAAATGTTACTGGGTATATTCTAATTGTCTACAATTCAGATCCTCTGGCAAAGTTAGCAGCACTACTTGGAATCATATGTCAAAGAATGAATAACCTAAGGACTATTTTGCCTACAAAACTTGTTATTTCTTGGAACTCCACTCATAGGATTTGTATATAGTATATGAGGCATGTAAACTTATTAATATTAATATCTCTTGTTTATAAGAATGACTCCTTGTGAGAAGCAGAGAGTTCCACAAACACCTACTTACAATACTATGACCACAGCTGCAAGCAAGACTGATACATCACAACCACTTCCCTCCTCCTGTCTCAGCTCCCAGAAATGTCAACTTAAAATGTGACTGCATGTATCAGCTTTTCCTGTTCTTACTTTTGACTTGAGTTCAATGGATTCAATATCTCTCTATGTTGATTGCTAAACTTTAATTCTTTCAGAAGAATTATAATACTTTTTCCATGTTTCTGATTTCTCAGCTGATTTTTTTCTGGGATCTGGAATTTAAAAACAAAAAATTCCCAAAAGCTACAAAGGATTCCTGCATGGAAATACTAAGGGTGACCAGTAACTGATTAATAAAGGCAGGCAATAAATAAAATGTAATGGTGTTCAAGGCTCTGCAACTGTGGGCACAGTGTTCTAGTAAAGCACTCACTTTAGGTCCACATGGGTGAGCTAAAATAAAGCTGTACCATGCCTAGGTTCTGGGACTTCTCTAAGGACAGGTGTTGCCCACTAAGGTAAAAGAATCCTCAAGATGAGATTCCAAGGAGATAATTCAGAGGGAAGCAAAGAATAGGTAGGGAACTTCATCCTGGACATCTCCACTTCAATCTGTTGTCTTCAGCATAAGACTTCCTGCTTTGATGGGAATAAAAAGGCTTTAATACTGTGAAACGGCTGATATGGGAAGCATGGTATCAGGAACATAGACTTTTCAGGGTGTTTAAACAAAATCCTTCCAAAATCCTCCTTCACCTTGAAAATACACTGAGAGGGTCATTGATGTTCACTAGATGTTAAACTTCTTGGTTTGATCTGCATCCCCCCCATCTCATCCCCGATGTTCCACACCACTGCATTGACTTTCTTCCTTTTGAGAACCTGCCCCACTCTTAATAAAAGCTTGTGAGAGGTCATCTTGATTTCATTACCACACTCTGATCATTTTGTAGGACCAACTAGGCAGCCACAGAGTCTAGAGGGCAAAAAAAAAAAGAAGCGAAGATTGTGCCAATTTGGTTCTAGTACTCATGATATCTAACTGTGTCCTTAAAATTTGGCCAATGACTCAGAATATGCCTGTCAGGAATTCACAGACAGGAAACATGATGATCCCACAAGTTACCTTCTTTCTAGCAGCCTTCCCCCATCCATTTCTTTTTGTTACTCTGCAATTTTACCTCCTTTCTTCTCCTATCCTCCTATGTTTTCTCCCTTTCTTCTCTTCTCCAAAGGAAGGAGGCAGAGGAAAAGAGAGGAAAACAACTAATGGTACATGAGGGGAGGCTTTGAGAAATCAGCAATACCATAAAGTGAAACAATATTAAAATTATTGGGGTCCCAGAGGAAGAAGAAAGAGAGAGAGGCACAGAAGGTATATTTGAGCAAATCATATCTGAGAACTTCCTAATTTGGGGAAGGAAATAGGCATTCAAGTCCAGTTGGCACAGAGAACCCACCTCAAAATCAATAAAAATAGATCAACAGCCTGACATATAATGGTGAAGCTTGCAAATTTCAGAGATAAAGAGCAAATCCTGAAAGCAGCTGGAGATAAGAACTCCTTAACCTATAAGGGTAGGAACATTAGATTAGTAGCAGACCTATCCACAGAGACCTAGAAAACCAGAAAGGACTGGCAAGATATATTCAGGGTACTGAATGAGAAGAACATGCAGCCAAGGATACTTTATCCAGCAAGGCTGTCATTCAGAATGGAAGGAGAGATAAAGAACTTCTAGGACAAACAGAAACTAAAAGAATTTGTGATCACTAAACCAGCCCTGCAAGAAATATTAAAGGGGATCCTGTAAATGAAGAGAGAGAACAAAAGTAACACAGACCAGAGAGAAACAGAGACAATCTACAGAAACAGGGACTTTACAGGTAATACAATAGCACTAAATTCATATCTTCTGATAGTTACTCTGAATGTAAATTGGCTAAAAGCTCCAATCAAAACACACAGGGTATCAGATTGGATAAAAAAGCAAGACCCATCCATATGTTGTCTACAAGAGACTCATTTTAGACCCAAAGACACCTCCAGATTCAAGGTGAGGGGTGAAGAAAAATTTATCATGCTAATAGATGTCAAAAGAAAGCTGGGGTAGCAATCCTCATATCAGACAAATTAGATTTTAAACCAAAGACTGTCATAAGGGATGAAGAGGGACACTATATCATACTTAAAGGGTCTATCCAACAAGAAGATCTAACAGTTATAGATATTTATGCTAACTTGGGAGCAGACAATTATATAAACCAATTAATAACAAAATTAAAGAAACACATTGATAATAATACCATTGTAGTAGGAGACTTTAACACCCCACTCATAGCAATGGACAGATCATTTAAGTAGAAGATCAATAAGGAAACAAGGGCTATAAATGACACAATGGATCAGATGGACCTCACAGATACATACAGAGCATTCCATCCTAAAGCAACAGAATACACATTCTTCTTAAGTGCACACGGAACATCCTCCAGAATAGATCACATACTGGGTCACAAATCAGATCTCAATCAGTAACAAAAGATTGGGATTATTCCCTGCATATTTTCAGACCACAATGCTTTGAAAATTGAACTCAATCACAAGAGGAAGTTTGGAAGGAACTCAAGCACTTGGAGATTAAAGAGCATCTTACTAAAGAATGAATGGGTCAACCAGGAAATTAAAGAAGAGTTTAAAAAATTCATGGAAACAAATGAAAATGGAAACACAACTGTTCAAAACCTCTGGAATGCATCAAAGGCGGTCCTAAGAGGGAAGTACATAGCAATACAAGCCTTTCTCAAAAAATTAGAAAAGCCTCAAATGCACAAGCTAACCTTACAGTTAAAGGATCTGGAGAAAGAACGGCAAATAAAGCCTAAACCAAGCAAGTTAAGAGAAATAATAAAGATTAGAGTAGAAATCAGTGAAATAGAAACCAAAAGAACAGGAGAGCAGATCAATGAAACAAGAAGCTGTTTCTTTGGAAGAATTACTAAGATTGATAAACCTCTAGCCAGACTCATCAAAAAGAAAAGAGAAAGGACGCAAATTAATAAAATCAGGAATGAAAGAGGAGAGATCACAACCAACACCAAGGAAATACAAACAATATTAAGAACATATTATGAGCAACTATATGCCAACAAATTAAGCACTCTGGAAGAAATGGATGCATTCCTAGAAACTTATAAACTACCAAAACTGAACCAGGAAGAAATAGAAAACCTGAAGAGACCCATAACCAGGAAGGAAATTGAGCATTCATCAAAAATCTCCCAACAAACAAGAATCCAGGGCCAGATGGCTTCCCAGGGGAAGTCTACCAAACAGCCAAAGAAGAACTAACACCTATTCTTCTGAAGCTGTTTAAAAAAATTGAAAGGGAAAGAAAACTTCCAAACTCCTTCTATGAGGCCAACATTACCTTGATCCCAAAACCAGACAAAGACCCTACTAAAAAGGAGATTTACAGACCAATATCCCTGATGAACATGGATGCCAAAATACTCACCAAGATATTAGCCAATAGGATCCAACAGTGCATTAAAAGGATTATTCACCACGACCAAGTGGGATTTATTCCTGGGCTGCAAGCGTGGTTCAACATTTGCAAATCAATCAATGTGATACATCGCATTAATAAAAGAAAGGACAAGAACCATATGATCCTCTCAATTGATGCAGAAAAAGCATTACACAAAGTACAGCATCCTTTCTTAATTAAAACTCCACAGTGTAGGGTTAGAGGGAACATACCTCAACATCATAAAATCCATCTGTGAAAAGCCCACAGCGAATATAATTCTCAATGGGAAAAACTGAGAGCTTTTCCCCTAAGGTCCAAAACCTGACAGGGATGCCCACTCTCACCACTGTTGCTCAATATAGTACTAGAAGTCCTAGCCTCAGCAATCAGACAACAAAAAGAAAAGGCATTCAAATTGGCAAAGAAGTCAAACTCTCACTCTTCACAGATGATGTGATACTTTATGTGGAAAACCCAAAGGACCCTACCCCAAAATTGCTAGAACTCAGACAAGAATTCAGCAGTGTGGTAGGGTATAAATCAATGCACAGAAACCAGTTACATTTCTCTACACTAACAATGAGACAGAAGAAAGAGAATTTAAGGAATTTACAATTGCACCAAAACCCACAAGATACCTAGGAATAAACCTAACCAAAGAGGTAAAGGAGCTGTACTGTAAAAACTACAGAACAGTTATGAAAGAAATTGAGGAAGAGACACAAAGAAATGGAAAAACATTCCATGCTCATGGATTGGAAAAATAAATATTGTTAAAATGTCTTTGCTACCCAGAGCAATCTACACATTCAATGCAATCCCTATGAATTACCATCAACATTTTTCACAGAGCTGGAACAAATCATCCTAAAATTTGTATGGAACCAGAAAAGACCCTAAATAGCCAGAGGAATGTTGAAAAAGAAATCCAAAGCTGGTGGGTGGCATCACAATTCCGGACTTCAAGCTCTGTTACAAAACTGTAATCATCAGGACAGTGTGGTACTGGCACAAAAACAGACACATAGATCAATGGAACAGAATAGAGAACCCAGAAATGGACCCTCAACTCCATGGTCAACCAATCTTCAACAGAGCAGGAAAGATTATCCAATGGAAAAAGGACAGTCTCTTCAACAAATGGTGTTGGGAAAATTGGACAGCTACATGCAGAAGAATGAAACTGGACCATTTCCTTACACCACACACAAAAATAGACTCAAAATGGTTGAAAGACCTCAATGTGAGATGGGAGTCCATCAAAATCCTAAAGGACAACACAGGCAGCAATCACTGTGACCTCGGCCACAGCAACTTCTTGCAAGGCACTTCTGTAAAGGCAAGGGAAACAAAAGCGAAAATGAACTATTGGGACTTCATCAAGATAAAATCTTCTGCACAGCAAAGGAAACAGTCAACAAAACTAAAAGACAACTGACAATTGAATGGGAGAAGATATTTGCAAATTTCGTATCAGATAAAGGGCTAGTATCCAAAATCTATAAAGAACTTATCAAACTCAATACCCCAAAACCAAATAATCCAGTCAAGAAATGGGCAGAAAATATGAACAAACACTTCTCGAAAGACACATGAAAAAAATGCTCAACATCACTCAGCTTCAGGGAAATCCAAATCAAAACCTCAATGAGATACCACCTCACACCAGTCAGAATGGCTAAAATTAACAAGTCAGGAAACGACAGATGTTGGCGAGGATGCGGAGAAAGGGGAACCCTCCTACAGTGTTGGTGGGAATGCAAGCTGGTGCTGCCACTCTAGAAAACAGTATAGAGGTTCCTCAAAAAGTTAAAAATAGAGCTACCCTACAATCCAGCAATTGCACTACTAGGTATTTACCCCAAAGATACAGATGTAGTGAAAAGAAGGGGCACATGCACCCCAATGTTCATAGCAGCAATGTCCACAATAGACAAACCGTGGAAGGAGCTGAGATGCCCTTCAACAGATGAATGGATAAAGATGTTGTTTTCGTAGGATTAACAGTTGCTTGGTGTATTGTGATTGGTTGCTACGTGTCACAGTAACTTATTACAGATTACATTTAAAGGAGTGAATTTGAGGCTGCTCCTAGAACACTGTCCCTCTTATCGGCTTGCACTGAGGTATGCTTGCATGAAAGACTAGAAGGTAAGCCAGCTTCCTGGGGCTGCCAAAACAAAGCACCACAGACTGGGTGGCCGAAAACAGCAGAAATTTATTCTCTCACAGCTCTGGGGCCAGAAGTCAGGTGTTGGTGGGGCGGGGTTCCCTCCTGAGGCTCTGGGCTAGGTCTGGTGAAACGTGGATCCTAGTAACATCCCAGGCCCTGGTGGGCTGCCCAAGCACTTGAGAACAATGAGCTCACAGGAGTATTTGCTTTTATGAAGCCACAGTTGTCTCTTGAAAAATCAGTAAAACCTTACAGGTAGTCGAGGACATGACCCTCTCCCACTTTAAGATTGCTTCTCGGGAGTCCTTCATTTGTCTTTTGGAGCCTTTTAGATGGGTCTTACTGATACGACCCCAGGTCACTGGGATCTGTCCCATCAGTTCCAGAGAGGACATTTGTTTAGGACACTTCCAAAGGCAAAGACACCCACTCCCAGTAAATCTTATTCTGAATTTAACACCGGATATGGTAGACAGCATGGATTTTCTTCTGTTAGTAAACTCGAAGAAATTACCTCATTTTATTTAAAACGCTCAACAAAATTCAGCACTGCTTTCTTCATCAGGGCTGCCGTGGGACCCGTGGCGGTGGCAAGCCGTGACAGCGTCGGTCCTTGCCCCGCGGGCTCCTCTCCTGCAGACCCCCCGGACCCCCCCCCCCCGCCCCCCCGCCGGCAGCCTGTCCAGCAGCCGGGTTACCGGCCACAACCTCCAGCGTCCCGCAGCCCGGTCACCACGGCCACTGAGCCTCGGGGAGGCAGAGAGCACTCCATTCAAGGACATCGGTGGCACGGGTGCACGCGGCCCACCTGAGCCTTGACGGGGTGCCGGGCGCAGGGTGCAGGCGGGCAGGGACCCGCCCGCCAGCCCGCGCCCACAATGGCCTGCGGCCTGCGGGAGCCCTGGACAGGGCGAGGTCCTGCTGATCGGCCAGAAGGCAGCACACGCATCTGCAAGAGGAGTCAGGGTGTACGCCGCTGCCCTGGCCAGCACCTGCCTCCCGGGGGTCAGAGGGGCGGGTGTGCCGGGTACCGCACAGCAAGATCTGAACTTGGTCATTGTACATTCGTGGACACAGAAAATCAGATGGTGGCTTTCCTAAGGGCAAGAGAAAAGCGAAGGTGACCAGTGTTTAACCCTGTAATCCATTTCTTTGAAGAATAAAACTCACCTGGGGAGCCTGGGTGGCTCAGATGGTTAAGCGTCTGCCTTCGGCTCAGGTCATGGTCCCAGGGTCCTGAGATCAAGCCCCACATCGGGCTCCTGGCTCTGCGGAGAGTCTGCTTCTCCCTCTCCCTCTGCCTCTCCCACTGCTCATGCTCTCTCTCTCTGTATCTCTGTGTCTCAAATGAATAAATGAAATCTTAAAAAAAAATAAAAATTAAAAAAATTAAAAAACAGAATAAAACTCACTAAACGTAAGGCGGTGAAAATGTTTCCTACTTGGTAAATGCCCTGAGGTGACTGTTGAGGCCCCCCCAGAGAGGAGGTGGGGGGGCCTACTGATGCCAGTGCATGCCCAGGCCTGGGATTCCACAGCCCTGGTTCAGGCTGACTCCCCAGGAGCCGCTTGGCCAGAATCCCTCCTTATTCTCTGGAACCCAGAGTCCAAGCCTTAGGCCTCCTGGCCCTCTCTGTACCTCTCACCAAAACGCCACTTTACTGCATAAGTAGCCTTCACCTGGTGCACCTGGAGCCTCAGGCCACCTCGCCTTCAGCTGCAACCACAGTGACACCACTCTGGGTTTATAAACTGGACTTAAGCATAAGGTAGTTTTTGAAGAAAGTATTTCCTTATATAAAATTTTAAAAATTTCCATTTGAGTGCTGTTCCACATGGTAAGGTTTCAGGTCTCAGGGGGATCTCGGTGAGGTCCCACCAGCCTTTGATGGAAGGCGGTCTCAGTCCTTCTCTGGGACAGGTGCTGAGAGAGCCCAGTGTAGGCTGAATGTTGTTCCCTTCCAAACATTCCCTTGCCCCACTTCCACAAAGGGAGTGCCTAGGGATGCAACTGGGGAGACAAATTAATGAAAAATCACTGCTCTGGACTCATTTTCTTGTTTTACAAATACAAAAACCAACCTACAGAATGCCAGGGCTGGTGTGGCGGGGGCCCCCCAGAGCTGCCTTTCTGCCAGAAACCTGGATGGAAAACATCTTTTAAGGTACTTTCTAAGATGACTTATTTGGACATATATATTTTTTCATTAAAATAATTCTAAATTAACATACAATAAAATTAGCAGTGCGAGGGGTTTTGACACGTGTGTGGTCACACTCAGAACACGGCAGTTACATCAGTTGTGAACATTCTCACGCATGTTCCCCTCTAGTCAATCCTGTGGCCGACCCCACCTCTGCAGACAGGAATCTGTTCTCATTCTCTGTGAACTTGCCTTTTCCAGGCATGATGTAACTTCGGGAGGTGGGCCTCCTTGAGATTATTTGGGCATAATAATATCTTTGAGATTTATCGGTGTTGTTGCTTTTGGGTGGTGTGCCAGTGTATGGATTTTGTTTTACATTCACCCAATGAAAGATACTTGGTTTTGTTTCCATTTTTTTTGGTGATTGTGAATGAAGCTTCTATAAACATTCATGTAAAAAAAGTCAATGTATGTTAATATTTATTTGCAACAAATACATGGCAAGTCATTTCTTTTTTTTTTTTTAAAGATTTTATTTTTTTATTTGAGAGAGAGAGAGAGAGAGAGCACATGAGAGGGGGGAGGGTCAGAGGGAGAAGCAGACTCCCCGCTGAGCGGGGAACCCGATGCGGGACTCGATCCCGGGACTCCAGGATCATGACCTGAGCCGAAGGCAGTCGCTTAACCAACTGAGCCACCGAGGCACCCGGCAAGTCATTTCTAAATGTAAATCAGGACTCTGAAAATTTTTTCACAGTCGTATATTAGGTTCAAGAATAACCATTTCTAGGGGGGCGGAGCAAGATGGCGGAGGAGTAGGAGACCTGGATTTCCTCTCCTCTCAGGAATTCAGCTGGATAGGGATCAAACCATTCTGAACACCTACAAACCCAACAGGAGATTGAAGAAAGGAATAGCAACAAATCTCTCATCGGAAAAGCGACCACTTTCTGGAAGGTAGGACGTGCGGAGAAGTGAATCCGAGGCGATATTCGGGAGGAGAGACGGCGGGGGAGGGGCCTCCGTCGGCCGCTTCTGGCAAGTGATAGAACCACGGAGCACAAAATCGGAACTTTTAAAAGTCTGCTCCGCTGAGGGACGTCACTCTGGTGGCTAAGTGGGGGGTGGAACCCTCCGGGACAGTATGGTCTCAGGACCCTCGGGGTCACAGAAAGACCGGGGGTGCCTGAGTGTGGCAGAGCTCCCAGGTAATGGAGCAGGGAAGCCGGCTGCAGAGGCGGAGCCCAGGCGCGGGCTCTCAGCTCGGGGTTGCCATAAACCGTGATCCGCGGCACAGTCGGGCCACTGCTCCTCCAGCAGGGACCCAACAAGCGGCAGATCCGGGGAGACTCACCTTCCTCCCCCAGGAGGAGCTGCACGGGAGTGCGCCGCAGGGATCTGCTGGGTTTGGAGACTCCACCCGGGGTCGGGTGCCAGAGATAGAAACGCGCGGTCACAGGCCGGGTGAGCACGGAGTGCAGCCAGAGACTGGGGAGACGGGAGTGAATGACGGCTTTTCTCTGGGGGCTCACTGAGGAGCGGGCCCCGAGTTCTCGGCTCCTCTGGGGCGGAGATTGGGAGGCCGCCATTTTCACTCTCTGCCTCCAAAGCTGTACGGAAAGCTCGCAGGGAACAAAAGCCCTGGAGAGCAAACCCGAGCAGATTACTTAGCCGCGAGGGGGCAAGGGCGGGGCAATTCCGCCTCTGGCAGAGACATTTGGAAACCACGGCAACAGGCCCCTCCCCAGAAGATCAGTGAGAACAGCCAGCCAAGACCAAGTTTACTGATCAATGAGAACGGCAGAACTCCAGCGCTAGGGGAATACTGCACATAGAATTCATGGCTTTTTTACCATGATTCTTTAGTCTTTCAAAGTTAATTTTTTTTAACTGTCTTTTTTTCTTTTTTTTTTCTTTTTGAATTTTTCTTTTTCCCTTTTTCAACCAACATCTTATCAATCCCTTTTTTTAAAAAACATTTTTATTTTTCATTTTTAGAGTCATATACTATCCCTTCATAGTAGTTACCCGTATTTTTGGCATATATATATATATAAGTTGTTCTCTCTTTAAAATTTTGAGATAGTTTCTTCTAACAGATTAAAATATACCCTAAATCTCTAGTATATGGTTTTTTCTAATCCCCTGCCTGATCACATTCTCTCCCTTTTTTTTCTTTTTTCTTTTTTTAAATCCTCTTCTTTCTTTTTTCAAACAACTTCTTATCAATTCCTTTTATAAAATTTTTTATAATTTCCATCTTTACAGTCATATTCCATCCCTTCATCATATCAACCCTTATTTTTGTACATATATAAGTTTTTCTTTCTTTAAAATTTTGGGAGGCACTTTCTTCTAACAGACCAAATATACCCAAAATCTAGTGTGTGGCGCTGATCTATATACCAGCCTGATCATATTTGATCACATTCTGTTTTTTTGTTGTTGTTGTTGTTTTGTTTTGTTTGTTTTTATCTTTATCTTTTTCTTTTTTTTCTTTTTCTTTTTTCTCTCTTTCCGTTTCTTTTTCCACTGCTTCAGGTCTTTTCTGATTTGTTTAGAGTATATTTTCTGGGGACGTTGTTACTCTGCTAGCATTTTGTTCTCTCATTAATCTATTCTCCTCTGCACAAAATGACAAGACGGAAAAAATCACCTCAACAAAAAGAACAAGAGGTAGTACCGACTGCCAGGGACCTACTCAATACGGACATTAGTACGATGTCAGATCTAGAGTTCAGAATCATCACTTTAAAGATACTAGCTGGGCTTGAAAAAAATATGGAAGTTATTAGAGAAACCCTTTCTGGAGAAGTAAAAGAACTAAAATCTAACCAAGTAGAAATCAAAAAGGCTATTAATGAGGTGCAATAAAAAATGGGCACGCTAACTGCTAGAATAAATGAGGCAGAAGAGAGAATCAGTAATATAGAAGATTAAATGATGGAAAATAAAGAAGCTGAGAAAAAGAGAGATAAACAACTACTGGATCACAAGGGCAGAATTCGAGAGATAAGTGATACCATAAGATGAAACAACATTAGAATAATTGGGATCCCAGAAGAAGAAGAAAGAGAGACAGGGGCAGAAGGTATAATAGAGCAAATTATAGCAGAGAACTTCCCTAATTTGGGGAAGGAAACAGGCATCAAAATCCAGGAAGCACAGAGAACCCCTCTCAAAATCAATAAAAATAGGTCAACACCCCGACATCTAATAGTAAAACTTACGAGTCTCAGAGACAAAGAGAAAATCCTGAAAGCAGCTCAGGAGAAGAGATCTGTAACCTACAAGGGTAGAAACATTAGATTGGCAACAGACCTATCCACAGAGACCTGGCAGGCCAGAAAGGACTGGCAGGATATATTCAGAGCACTAAATGAGAAAAATATGCAGCCAAGAATACTATATCCATCTAGGCTGTCATTGAAAATTGAAGGAGAGATAAAAAGGACAAACAAAAACTAAAGGAATTTGCAAACATTAAACCAGTCCTACAAGAAATCTTGAAAGGGGTCCTCTAAGCAAAGAGAGACCCTAAAAGCAACATAGACCAGAAAGGAACACAGACAATATACGATAACAGTCACCTTACAGGCAATACAATGGCACTAAATTCCTATCTTTCAATAGTTACCCTGAATGTAAATGGGCTAAATGCCCCAATCAAAAGACACAGGCTATCAGACTGGATTAAAAAACAAGACCCAGCGATATGCTGTCTGTAAGAGACTCATTTTAGAACCAAAGACACGCCCAGATTGAAAGTGAGGGGGTGGAAAACCATTTACCATGCTAATGGACACCAAAAGAAAGCTGGGGTGGCAATCCTTATATCAGACAAATTAGATTTTAAACCAAAGACTGTAATAAGAGATGAGGAAGGACACTATATCCTACTTAAAGGATCTATCCAACAAGAAGATCTAACAATTGTAAATATCTATGCCCCTAACATGGGAGCAGCCAATTATATAAGGCAATTAATAACAAAAGCAAAGAAACACATTGACAACAATATAATAATAGTGGGGGACTTTAACACCCCCCTCACTGAAATGGACAGATTGTCTAAGCAAAAGATCAACAAGGAAATAAAGACTTTAAATGACACACTGGACCAAATGGACTTCACAGACATATTCAGAACATTCCATCCCAAAGCAATGGAATACACATTCTTCTCTAGTGCCCATGGAACATTCTCCAGAATCGATCACATCCTAGGTCATAAATCAGGTCTCAACCGGTACCAAAAGATTGGGATCCTTCCCTGCCTATTTTCAGACCACAATGCTTTGAAACTAGAACTCAGTCACAAGAGGAAAGTCGGAAAGAACTCAAATACATGGAGGCTAAAGAGCATCCTACTGAAGAATGAATGGGTCAACCAGGAAATTAAAGAAGAATTAAAAAAATACATGGAAACCAATGAAAATGAAAACACAACTATTCAAAATCTTTGGGATGCAGCAAAGGCAGTCCTAAGAGGAAAGTATATAGCAATACAAGCCTTTCTCAAGAAACAAGAAAGGTCTCAAGTACACAACCTAACCCTACACCTAAAGGAGCTGGAGAAAGAACAGCAAATAAAGCCTAAACCCAGCAGGAGAAGAGAAATCATAAAGATCAGAGAAGAAATCAATGAAATAGAAACTAAAAGAACAGTAGAACAGATCAACGAAACTAGGAGCTGGTTCTTTGAAAGAATTAACAAGATTGATCAACCCCTGGCCAGACTTATCAAAAAGAGAAGAGAAATGACCCAAATCAACAAAATCATGAATGAAAGAGGAGAGATCACAACCAACACCAAAGAAATACAAACAATTATAAGAACATAGGATGAGCAACTCTATGCCAGCAAATTAGATAACCTGGAAGAAATGGAGGCATTCCTAGAGATGTATCAACTACCAAAACTGAACCAGGATGAAATAGAAAACCTGAACAGACCTATAACCACTAAGGAAATTGAAGCAGTCATCAAAAATCTCCCAACAAACAAAAGCCCAGGGCCAGATGGCTTCCCAGGGGAATTCTACCAAACATTTCAAGAAGAATTAATACCTGTTCTTCTGAAACTGTTCCAAAAAATAGAAATGGAAGGAAAACTTCCAAACTCGTTTTATGAGGCCAGCATTATCTTGATCCCAAAACCAGACAAAGACCCCATCAAAAAGGAGAATTACAGACCAATATCCCTGATGAACATGGATGCAAAAATTCTCACCAAAATACTAGCCAATAGGATCCAACAGTACATTAAAAGGATTATTCACCACGACCAAGTGGGATTTATCCCTGGGCTGCAAGGTTGGTTCAACATCCGCAAATCAATCAATGTGATACAATACATTAACAAAAGAAAGAACAAGAATCATATGATCTTCTCAATAGATGCAGAAAAAGCATTTGACAAAGTACAGCATCCTTTCTTGATACAAACTCTTCAGAGTATAGGCATAGAGGGTACATACCTCAATATCATAAAAGCCATCTATGAAAAACCTACAGCGAATATCATTCTCAATGGGGAAAAACTGAGAGCTTTCCCCCTAAGGTCAGGAACGCGGCAGGGATGTCCACTATCACCACTGCTATTCAACATAGTATTGGAAGTCCTAGCCACAGCAATCAGACAACAAAAAGAAATAAAAGGCATCCAAATCAGCAAAGAAGAAGTCAAACTCTCACTCTTTGCAGATGATATGATACTTTATGTGGAAAACCCCAAAGACTCCACCCCAAAACTGCTAGAACTCATACAGGAATTCAGTAAAGTGGCAGGATATAAAATCAATGCACAAAAATCAGTGGCATTCCTATACACCAACAACAAGACAGAAGTAAGAGAAATTAAGGAGTCGATCCCATTTACAACTGCACCCAAAACCATAAGATACCTAGGAATAAATCTAACCAAAGAGACAAAGGATCTTTACTCAGAAAACTATAAAATACTCATGAAAGAAATTGAGGAAGACACAAAGAAATGGAAAAACGTTCCATGCTCATGGATTGGAAGAACAAATATTGTGAAGATGTCAATGCTACCTAGAGCAATCTACACATTCAATGCAATCCCCATCAAAATACCATCCACTTTCTTTAAAGAAATGGAAGAAATAATCCTAAAATGTGTATGGAAACAGAAAAGACCCCGCATAGCCAGAGGAATGTTGAAAAAGAAAAGCAAAGCTGGCGGCATCACAATTCCAGAGTTCCAGCTCTATTACAAAGCTGTCATCATCAAGACAGCATGGTACTGGCACAAAAACAGACACATAGATCAATGGAACAGAATAGAAAGCCCAGAAATGGACCCTCAACTCTATGGTCAACTCATCTTTGACAAAGCAGGAAAGAATGTCCAATGGAAAAAAGACAGTCTCTTCAACAAATGGTGTTGGGAAAATTGGATAGCTACATGCAGAAGAATGAAACTGGACCATTTCCTTACACCACACACAAAAATAGACTCCAAATGGTTGAAAGACCTCAATGTGAGACAGGAGTCCATCAAAATCCTAAAGGAGAACACAGGCAGCAACCTCTTTGACCTCAGCCGAAGCAACTTCTTCCTAGAAACATCGCCAAAGGCAAGGGAGGCAAGAGCAAAAATGAACTATTGGGACTTCATCAAGATAAAAAGCTTTTGCAAAGCAAAGGAAACAGTCAACAAAACCAAAAGACAACCGACAGAATGGGAGAAGATATTTGCAAATGACATATCAGATAAAGGGCTAGTATCCAAAATCTATAAAGAACTCATCAAACTCAACACCCAAAGAACAAAGAATCCAATCAAGAAATGGGCAGAAGACATGAACAGACATTTTTCCAAAGAAGACATCCAAATGGCCAACAGACACATGAAAAAGTGCTCAACATCGCTCGGCATCAGGGAAATCCAAATCAAAACCTCAATGAGATACCACCTCACACCAGTCAGAATGGCTAAAATTAACAAGTCAGGAAACGACAGATGTTGGCGGGGATGCGGAGAAAGGGGAACCCTCCTACAGTGTTGGTGGGAATGCAAGCTGGTGCAGCCACTCTGGAAAACAGTATGGAGGTTCCTCAAAAAGTTGAAAATAGAGCTACCATATGATCCAGCCATTGCACTACTGGGTATCTACCCCAAAGATACAAAAGTAGGGATCCGAAAGGGTACGTGCACCCCGATGTTTATAGCAGCAATGTCCACAATAGCCAAACTGTGGAAAGAGCCAAGATGTCCATCGACAGATGAATGGATAAAGAAGAGGTGGTATATATATACAATGGAATATTATGCAGCCATCAAAAGGAGTGAGATCTTGCCATTTGCAACGATGTGGATGGAACTGGAGGGTATTATGTTGAGCTAAATAAGTCAAACAGAGAAAGACATGTATCATATGACCTCACTGATATGAGGAATTCTTAATCGCAGGAAACAAACTGAGGGTTGCTGGAGTGGGGGGTGGGGTGGGAAGGATGGGGTGACTGGGTGATAGACACTGGGGAGGGTATGTGCTCTGGTAAGCGCTGTGAATTGTGCAAGACTGTTGAATCTCAGATCTGTACCTCTGAAACAAATAATGCAATATATGTTAAGAAAAAAAAAAGAAGAAGAAGAAGGTAGCAGGAGGGGAAGAATGAAGCACCTTCTGCATGGAGCACTGGGTGTTATACACAAACAACGAATCATGGAACACTACATCTAAAACTAATGATGTAATGTAGGGGATTAACATAAGAATAAAAAAAAAAGAATAACCATTTCTAATCTGTAGTAACTAGGCCTGATATTCTGTTAATAGGGCTGAATTAGGGGTACTGTGACCTCTGTACCTGCCCAAGACCTTATGCTTAGAAGGGCCCCTGCTTGCTTTAATGCTCTGCTGTAATTGTCTTGAAATTTTGCCCTGGGCTCACATATTATGTAGTCAGACTAATAAGCATAATCAAAGGGAAATTTTCATATCTGCTACGCTTTCCCCAGTCTCTCGGATGTTCATATATCACAGTTTTTTTTCCTTAACTTTTTTCCCCCCAGTTAATAGAATATTCTGTAAAATAGGAGCAGATAATCTTGAGATGAAAAGAAGGCCATAGCCGAGAAATTTAAGAGCATCTGTTTCCCTCACGTGGCAAGTTCGTTCTGGCCATTGGTACTTTCAGGGCTGTGTCTGGGTTACCAGGGAGTCTGGCCTTGCCTGACCAGCAAGGAGTGTTGTGATAAGAGATGACTTTTGGGAACAAAGAATAGCCGCAAAATTTCACCTCCATTATGATTGTTCGTGATTACAGTGTTGCATGGTTTTCCAAGTTATTATTTCATAGCGTGTAAAAACTTGAAAGCCTCTTTCTCTGAGACCAGTTGGAGCAAGGCTCACTGTCATGGGTAGCATATTAGTTCCTAAAGCTGTCACAATAAATTACCACAACCTTGCTGGCCTTGAGCAACAGAAGTTTATTTTCTCACACTTCTGGAGGCCACACATCCAGAATAAAGATGTCAGCAGGGATGATTCTTCCTGGAGGCTCAGAGGAAAAACTGTTCCATGCCTCCCGCCTCACTCCTGGTGGCTGCTAGCAATCCTTGCCGTTCCTTAGCCTGTTGGTGGATCACTGCAGTCTCGGCCTCCGTCTTCACGTGGTCTCCTTCCCTGAGTCTCTCTGTGTTCGAGTCTGTCTGTGTCTTCAGATTTGGGGCTCACCCGGTAACCCACGGTGTTCTCATCTTGAGATCCTTGACATAATCCCATCCGCAAAGACCCTTTTTCCAAATAAGACCACGTTCACAGGTTCTAGTTGGATAGATCTTTTGGGGGTCATCACCTAACCTACCACAAGTAGTATGTGACTTTGGTGGGTCAAATCCCTTAAGCTTCTGTGAACCAAAGAACTTCTGTCTTAAATAATTTTACGTGGTCCTGTTGGTTGTGGCCACAGTGACAGGCAGATCCTACATTCGCTGGTGTGCACTGCTTCTACCTTGTGCCAGAGACTGTTATGTTTCCAGGGATTTTGCAAAGCCATTTATTTCACCTGCCATTATTAACAATTAAATTATATAAATTTACAGTTAAATAAGTGATATTAAACCCAAAAGTTGCATATGCTCAAAACTCATCACTTCCTAATGATTTCCCTACATTTTACTATTATGTGCTCTGAGGTTATTTACGTCTGTTGCACCTTCAGGGTGTACTGCGGACCGTCTCTTGTCAGGTCCAAGCAGAGTTACCTTGGGAGCTGGAAATCAACCGTGGTGGGAATATTCACACCATGGAAATTGGCAGGTGCTGCCCTTCAAGGCCTCCTCCCCTGGAGCTGCTTGTGAAACATTTCTGAGCACACTCGTGACGCTGGGAACCGTGACAGGGAGCACGAGGCCAGCTGAAGTACCCTGTGGTGACCGATGTTAGGTCGCCTGGATGTTAGGGTTTCAAGGAACAATTCCTGAAGTTTGCATAATTAAATGTGATTTGCAGGTTTTCAACTTACTTGTGACTTTACCTATTACTAAATTCGTGTCAGGAAAGATTGTTTGCCAGCCTCCATATCCTTACTTTTGTTTTTGAAAATAATATTGTTGAAACTTAGGTGATGGCATTAATGTTCTCAAGAGTGCAAAACTGATAGTTTGTAAATACGTGCAAACCTTTTATTTGGGTCAGTCCAGGGATAATATGACAAAGATGCTCTATGGAGTTGGCCAGGCTTTTAACTTGTTGTGATCTAATGGGATATTTTAGTTTGATCTACTTTTTCTTTTTCCTTTGTTATGCCACCCCAGGCATTAGCTGGAAATGAATTGGCCCCAGAAACCAGCAAGAGGATTCTGAAGCGAGCAAGATTTTAGAATATAATTGCTTATCTGGAGGTGTTTGCATAGGGAAAAGCCCTCCCACCTATTCATTTCTGTTTGAACCCACGGTGTGTGGACAGCTGTTAATACCCTCAGAGGGCTTGCCCCTCTGCCCAGGTGGCTACTGACTCAGGGATGAGTTCTTAAAATCCACAAAAAAGAAATCATAAATAAAAGCAAATATGAGCAGAAATATACTTCTAAAATATATTAGAAACTCTATCTTTAGGCAGAGTCAAATAGAAAACAAATCCAGAAGGTGAGCAGAGACGTGATTTGAAAAGACTATTGCAGTTGGGGAAGGGGGACTATTACGAGGGGGAAGCAGTGTTTGCAACAGGAGAGCAGTGACATCTCAGAGGTCAGGCCAAAGGGCTCTTTCATAGGGATGGCTCAGTAGGCTAGAAGGAGCTCCTGTGGGGACAGCTGGTACTCAGGAGAGGCTGCTAAGGGGTGTTGTTCTGCAGCCCAGTGCTTCCTAAGCCCCCAGTGCTTGCTGCAGTTCAAGGGTGGGTAAGAGTTCAGGGGCCCCGGGGAGGGAGAGAGGCCAGACTAAAGTTTGGTCAAGTCAGGTTTGTGGTCATTTTGTCCAGATTGGTCAGTGGGGACAAAGAGTTCACTGTATTATTATTTAGGAGACAAAGGACTGGCATTTGGAGGGTCTGGCCTTGTCACAGGTACAGAGGGGTCGTCATGGGTCTTAGATAAGTCGTGTGTGGGAGGATGGTTCTTTGCAATAAGTTGTTTTGTGGAATACAAAAGGGTGGTGAGAGTTGTGGGATTTCTGGACCATTCCTGCTTTCCAGGCATGCAGAGCTCAGGGAGAGCCCAACGTGGTCAGCAGCTAATGCAGCTCACCCCATATTTGACATTACGAGAGAAAGAGAGAGAGAACCAGTGCGGGAAGAGGGAAAGGGAGAAGCAGGCTGCCCACTGAGCTGGGAGCCTGACGTGGGACTCGATCCCAGGACCCCGGGATCATGACCTGAGCTGAAGGCAGATGCTTCACCAACTGAGCCACCCAGGCGCCCCTAGTAAAGATTTGCATTTGGTTACCTTGGACGTATAAAAACACTTACACACATACACATTTCACACACAACTGAAACAGAATTAAGTGAATCAGTATTTGGGAGACTGGTTGGTGTTGCTGGGAGAACACGGTCGGAGGGGCGGACACAGAGCCCTCCCACTGACTCCTGTAAGTCCTGAGCATGTCCCGAACACGGAGTGCCTATGCATCTGCGAAGTGCAGGTGATGAGCTGTGCTAATGGCAGGGCTCTGAGGGTCAACCTGGAAGAATTTGCAGATGCACACAGACCAGGTCCTGAGCAGATGTTAGGGTCTGTCTCTACTTTATTGAAGGTTAGTGCACACAGCAAACTAGACACTCTACGGGTCCTACTTTTGCAGATCTTTAATCTAACTGGGGAATCATATAGACCTAGACAAGATTGATATGACCAATGAATATCAATTGGCATTCTCAGAAAACCTACCCAGCACTCTGCAAACTTTTATCACCATTTTAAGTTAAACTTGGAATTTGATCCTGGGATTTACTCATAATTTAATCTTTGGTGGGTCCTTTTATCACCTTCCCTTTTGCCTTCTGCCCTTGGGCACTTGGCCCCCTTGGCGTCAAAATTTTACTAATGGGAACACTGTGCCCCTCCCTGCTTGGCCATATTAGCGGTCATTCCTTCATTCACCGTAGGCAAGGATAGGTCTGTACAGAGTCTTTGTCTCCGGTCCCAGCCTCTCTCTGCACCTGCAGCTTTGCACGTCTCAGTTGCCCAGCACAGACCAGGTTCACTCCTAAGTGGCTGCCAAACACCAAGTCAGCCGAAGGAAATCCCCTGCCTCCCTCCCGACTGGAGTAGGAAATTGGGGTATAAGAAGAGAAGAGCCCAGGGAACTGGGCAGGGGTGCAGCCTCCACGAGGTCAGCACCAATGAGCAGTCAGAGGCAGGTAGTGGACAGAGCCAGGGAATGCCAGGCTCCCCTGAGGCCACATAAGGACGACAAGGCTGCGAGTGTGGCCAGAGTCCTGCTCCACAGTCTCTCCTGTCCTGAGGCCACCACCGAGCTGTCCGACTCAGGACATGTTTGTTTTGTACTCTGTCGTGGCGACAAGCGCTGCATGTGAATGTCCATGCTCCCTCTGGCTCTGAAGGAATTTCACTTTGGAGGCATGAAAACTGGGGTCAGCGCCTTCGAGGGGCAACAGGAGGATTTTGTAGGCATATTTTGAACAGTGAGAAAGGGACTCAGTTACCATTTCATGACACACAATTACCCTCCTCAGGGCCATTAGCTCAGCAAGAGGGGTCAGTTCCGTTTTAATAGTGTCCTTCTGTATGTTGTAACAATTACTAAAGGATTAACACTACATGAGTTTAGGCACAGACCTATAGAACAGAGATTTATGGTGAGAAGCTTCTTTCTGGTGTCTGCAAGTAGGGCTGACCATGATTACTTGTGGAGAAATATTCAGATGCCGATGGATTCCCAAAATGGGGCACAAAATTGCCAACAGCAGTTCTATATAATATAGTCCGTGCGTGGTGACCAAGTCACAGATATTAGTGACTAATTTATTTGAATGGGAAGACTAAACAATTTCAAGCCATGTGCTTTTAAAAACTTTTAAATTTGAAACGATGGTAGATTCACAGGAATTGGCAAAAACAATATGAGAAGGAGGTCTCATGTGTCCTTTACCAGTTTCCCCTGGTGGTGACATCTTGGGTAATTACAGCGTAACATCACAACCGGGAATGCAGCATTGGTGCAGTCCACTAAGAGCATTCAGATTTGACCAATTTTGGATACACGAGTGTGTGTATGTGTGTGTGGGTGCACGTGTAGCTCAGTGCAGTTTTATTACATCTGTAGATTTGTGAAGCCACCACCACAATCAGAAAATACGGATGGGTTCCATCCCTGGACAGACCCTTCCTACTAACCCTTTATGGCCACATCCGGCTCCTGTCCCCATTCCTAACTCCTGGTAACCACCAATCTGTACCACATTTGCACAATTTTGTTATGTTAAGAAAGTTATATAAATGGAACCATACAGTGCATTTTGAAACGGATTTTTTTTACTCAGCATAATAGCTTTGAGATCCATTCACGTTGTTGGGTGGATCCATCGTTTGTTCCTTTTTACTGCCGAGTAGTTTTCCATGGCGTGGATGTACCAGTTCCTTTGTCATTAATCTGTTGAAGGACATTTGAGTCATTTCCAGTTTTGGCTATCAAAACCAGCTGCTGGCATGATTAATTCTATGTATCAGCTTGTTGGTTGTTTGATCAAACACCAGCCTAGATCCACACCCAGGCTAGCTCCAGCATCTGCTGCTTGTCTCCTGCTCTGGCTCTTCACTCTTCATCCCCATCCCTGTGGCCTTTGCACAAACACAATGGACGCTCCCATGCCATGGGCATGGTCTTGCTTATCCAGGGCTTAGGGTGGTGGTGTTGGCAGCTACTTCTGGTGACTCAGTCTGTAGCTGTGGTTCCAGTGAGAACTAAAAAATGTTCCACAGCCCCTACCATAATTTCTTAATTACTGTCCCTGTATCCTATCCTTACACATGATATGATGACTCACCTACTTTGCCCTTTTTCCTCAAAATTGTCTTTTTCCCTATAACTGGCTGGTTGCTGTCATATATAAATTTTAGAAGCAGCTTGTCAACTTGCATGAAAAGCCTGTTCAATTTTGACTGGAATTTCATTTAATTTATAGGTTAATTTGGTAATACGTGACATCTTTAAGATATTGAGCCTCATTGTCCATAAATATTTAAGTCCTTCCATTGAGTGTTGTATTTTTGTCAATGAAATTCTGGCACATATTTTGCTAGATTTATTTCTAAGTATTTCATAGATTAAATAATTTAAATAGTATCTTTTAAAAATTACATTTTCTAATTGTGATTTATGTATAAGAATGCAACCGACTTTTATTTTGGTATTGATTTTATGTTCAGCAAATATTTGAACCTTCTTGTTTCTCCTTTTTGGTCTTCATGAGATGGAGCAGGGACGGGACACAGGTCCCCTCCGCCCTGATGGCAAAATCCAGCATTCTTTGTAAGAAAAAAGAGAAAAGCTAAAATACTATGCCCTTGAGTGGCATATCTTGCAGGAATGTGGAGGGAGGGAGGATGTTTACTGTAAGGAGGATGCTGACCACAAAGACCTGCCAAGACCGGACCAAACCAGCCTACATTTGGGTGGACCCAGCACTGACCTTTCACAGACTTTTTCGCTCATCATTAAGCTGAAAATCACACCCAGGGCTGGAGATGTAACATGTTCATTAGACATGCAGTGCGTGAAGAAGCATGATGGATAAGTGTGCAGGTGCTAATACATCCCTGCCCCCACATGCTTAGGGGTCACGGTCCTCTCCTCAGTTTCTTCACCGAACCCCACCCGACCTCCGACCTCTGCCTGGGGCATCCATGCCAGTATTCCTTCCTTTCTGGGTCTCCCTCCGGCTCCAGCACAAGCCCCAGGAAAGCCTTGCCTGAAACTCTTGTTTGGCCTCTTGTCAGTTTCTCGTGCTCGGAGAGCCCCAAGGGCCGCTGGGTACCATGCAGAGTCTCCTGAATTTTCTGTGTAGAAAAGTCACTATTTGCAAAAACTGATCCTGTTCTTTCCCCCCAGTCCTCACTCCTTCTTCCCTGTTTCCTTCCTTCTGTCTTTCCTCCTTCCCCTGCCCTCCCTTCCCCTCTCTCTCTTCTTTCCCCTCACTCTTCTCTCCCTCTTGCCGTCCTTCCTTCTGCACCATCTAGAACCTTCCGTTCCAACTTGTTCACGCATGGTATCAGCCTCTTCTCTTCTAAAAGGATGACTTGACTATATCATTGTTGTAGGCATTTTGTGGATTCCGTTGCCATGCACAGGAATCCTTGTCTTCATACTCTGCTAGGGGGTTTCATTCTCAAAATATGGTGCTGAATTTATTCCACCAGGATTTCATTTGGAAAAAATATCTGTAATTTTTACTTTTCTTCCAAAGCCTTTGCTACTTCTCATCTGCTTTTGTACCTGGTCTTTTGGTTGTCCTGGACTTGATTCCCACAGAATGTTTCCAGCCGCATATGGTACTTTTAATAACAAGCAGATGTCTTAACGTTTCGATGACCACAGACCATTTTTATCTATTACTCTGACTCTTTTTGTGTCCTATATTTAAAAACCTGTTTATGTGTGTTGATAAAATCCAGTTTTTGGCTGTTGAGAATCCTGGGGACCAACTCAGAAGACAGAACAGTAAGTTTTGGGCTGATCCTATATATTTCAAACTCATGACACTTTAATAATTGATATCTTCATAACATTATCAGAAAGTTTTAACTCATCCCTTTGAAATAAAAGCCCCTCAATATTCAGAATACCATTTTTGTTTAGGGAGTAAGAACGTATAACGAGCCAGAGGATAATGGAGCAGCCAATTATTTCAGTCTGAACGGCAAGTTTCTCAGACTCCTAGCTCTTGGCTGGTTTACTTACCCCGTGGGATTATGTGGGTGATAAGCTGCCATCCTCATTTTACGACCGAGAGCAGATTCTATCTATCTGTCTTTAAATTGGTGATTATGGGGCTTTAATCCTCAGGATCGCCTGGGTAACAGAAGTTCTCTGAAAATGGAGCTGAGTCTCCACTGTGCCCTTGTGAGGTTTCATGCCCAATGACTACAGCACAGAGTGCATTGTCTCCAAACATGTCATAAAGATCCTAGTTCTTAATGATTTTCATGAGAGAAAGGGAAAATGACCATGTATTAACCATTTTACCCTTTGCAGCAAGTTGAAGAGTTAATTCCTAAGTGGGTCTGGCATGAAGCTAGCTGGGAGTTCAGGTGCCCCCCTGTCCTGCAGAATGAGGCACGTCGCCGTGTTTCCATGTGATTTCACTCAGCAGAGATCTTCAGACTATCTTCCCGCTCTGTTCTGTGAGTGAGCTGTCACCCGAAGATACGGGACAGCAGGGTATGCATCCCGCAGTGATTACTGCCCCAGAACCCTGCGCCTCAGCGGACATGCCGGGACAGTGGGTCTCCCCGAGAACACATCAGGGAGCTAGTGACACGTTTCTGATGGAATCTGGCCAAATCTGGATGCCTCAGTTCTTGCTGCACAAAGAATGAAGCAAAGCATGTGGTGGGCTCTCGCTCAGCAGGTTTTGAACTGTTTAGAACAAAACTTACTCTGGCAATCCATCTGCTTCTGTCTCAAGGATTGTTTATAACAGTCCTGATCCCTGAAAAAATGGCAGGGAGAAAGCAGAATTAATGTCCACGTATCCACAAATAGCACATTGTTTTCTATTCAGTTTTGTAGTCTTCTGAGAAGCCCCTTTCTCCAAAAGTACTGGTTCCACTGGAAAAATTATTTTCTTGGTTCTGCAATTCCTAACCAGCTCTGAACATCCAGAGGGTAAGCACCCTCTCTGATTCATCTCTTTAATGCTGGTACATTAAAGCCAGTGAAATTCAGAGAAGGAGCCCTGTGCCCTGCCTACAGTCAACTTATCCAGCCCCAGGGGATCCCTGTGTGTCAGAGAGCGGAATAGACAGAGTTCAAAGACTGAGCGAGAATGAGGAGAAATCAGGGGTGACATTGGGGCGCAGACACCACTCAGCAATGGATGAGTGACAGTGTCAAGGACCGATAACCTCTACACCCTTAGTACTATGGAACCTTACCCTAATACATGCAAATCCTAACAATGGGCTTGTGGGGACCCGGATTGACTCAAATAATGTGCCCACTATCTAGTGGAATCATAAAATCTTACAAAGTAATGAGGCTTTCATTCTTTAATTTGTGGACTGAGGGATATACAAGCTACAAAGGTTGTCATTGTGTGTATATTTAAATATATACTTAAAAACATATTTTGTTTCTGAGGTCAGAGAGTGAATCTTTTATTTCTTGTTGAAATAAGGGTGTCATTCACCCTGATTTCTCAAGCTGTCAGCCGTGGCCGCAGTGGGTGTCTAGTAAAGGAGATGGTGGGACACACGACGTGTAGAGAAGTGGGGTCCTCAGGGGGCAGATGCAGGGAGCCTCCTGTCGACCCCTCTTCAAGGCTGAATTCGGAGGCTCAGTTTTGTTCACCTGCAATGACCCTATGTGAGTGCTTACGATGGTATCATGTGATGACCTTTACATCTAGGATGAACTTGGGATACTTACTGTCCTCGTGTAATTAACAGCACTGCCTTTCTTTTTAAAGTTGTGGCAGGTTAGAGCATGAGTTTTGGGAGTGACTCTGGGGTACCTTCTCTATGCCCCTGTTCGGGTGATTAGACCAGCTTTCTTTAGGGCAAAGCCCACGTCCCGGTCAACTGTCTTCAGTGAACAGTGAAGTGTTTTGGGGGCATCCAGTGAAGGGTTGCTGAGTTGCCTTGGGCCAAAATACATCGTGAAGTGTCAGGATGAGTCCTCTGCGTGGGACAAAGTCAAAATGAAGCAAAATGAAGCAGAAATTCAAAGCAGCTGTGTCAGAGTCTTTGCAGGAAACAGGTGTGCGTGCACACTCAAAGTGGGTGACTTGAGGAGAGTTTAGTAAGGGACGGGTCACAAGGTGTGGAGAGATTTTACTGAACATGCAAGGGGGTCTGCACGGTCACCAGCACCCGGAGTGATGTGAGGGAGGGTTGTCCCCACCCCACGGTGACGCTGGGGGACGGAGTTGGTGAGAAATATCCCAGCCTCACTTTCTCTCTTCTTTTTTTTTTTTTTTAAATTTTATTGTGTTGTGTTAGTCACCATACAATGCATCATTAGTTTTTGATGTAGTGATCCACGATCCATTGTTTTCGTATAACACCCAGTGCTCCATGCAGTACGTGCCCTCCTTAATACCCATCACCGGGCTAACCAATCCCCCCTCCCCCCTCCCCTCTAAAACCCTGTTTGTTTCTCAGAGTCCACAGTCTCTCATGGTTCATCTCTCCCTCCACTCCCCCCCCCCCATTTTCCCCTTCCTTCTCCTAATGTCCTCCATGCTATTCCTTATGTTCCACAAATAAGTGAAACCATATGATAATTGACTTTCTCTGCTTGACTTATTTCACTTAGCATAATCTCCTCCAGTCCCATCCCTGTTGATGTAAAAGTTGAGTATTCATCCTTTCTGATGGCTGAGTAATATTCCATTGTATATATGGACCACATCTTCTTTATCCATTGGTCTGTTGAAGGGCATCTTGGCTCTTTCCACAGTTTGGCTATTGCGGACATTGCTGCTATGAACATTGGGGTGCATATGGCCCTTCTCTTCACTACATCTGTGTCTTTGAGGTAAATACCCAGGAGTGCAATTCCTGGGTCATAGGGTAGCTCTATTTTTAAATTTTTGAGGAACCTGCACACTGTTTTCCAAAGTGGCTGTACCAACTTGCATTCCCACCAACAGCGTAAGAGGGTTCCCCTTTCTCCACAACCTCTCCAACATTTGTTGTTTCTTTCCCTGTCCATTTTTGCCATTCTAACTGGTGTAAGGTGGTATCTCAGTGTGGTTTTGATTTGGATTTCCCTGATGGCTAATGATGATGAACATTTTTTCATGTGTCTGTTAGCCATTTGTACGTCTTCTTCAGAGAAGTGTCTTTTCATATCTTCTGCCCACTTTTTGACTTGATTATTTGTTTTTTGGGTGTTGAGTTTGAGAAGTTCTTTATACGTTTTGGATACCAGCCCTTTATCTGTTCACTTTCTCTCTTCTTCAAAATCTTTTGTCTGAGCCGCCAGATGCCAAGGACAAAGCAGCCTTGTGATGTCTTCTACACACACCCTGAGACTCTCGGCATTGCAGCGAAGGCGGGACGGTGGGTCTGAGGGCCAATGAAGATCCGCACAAGTTCTGGGAAAGGAAACTGTAGGACACGGAGGCAGGGTGGAGGACATCCATGTAGGACGTCCATTCCATCTCTGTGTTTGGGGCCGCAGAGGTTAGCGTTCGCCCTACCCGAGTGGAGGCTTGTTCTAGCCTTTACTCTGTGACCTCCTCACAACACCCTCGCTCTTGACAGCTGTGGATGAAGGTCCGGGCTTTGGGGAGAAGAGCTGTGCAGCGCCTGGACTGTGTGTGCACCTGACCCCTCCATCAGTAAGCTAGCCTGAAAGTCTGTGTAAATGGGACGGGGTGGCCTGCTTTGTTCTTTTGGTCTCAAAGTGGTTTCTTGGTCTGGAGGGTACTTCACTGTCTCTCCTTCACCTTCTAACAGTCAAGAACGGGGACCGTAACAACAAAGACAGGAATTTCCTGTGGCTCCTGGAATTACTGACAGCAATGACTGCATTCTGTACCTCTTCATCTTCCTTAAAGTCTGTATTATATATATATATTTATGCATATATATATTTACGTATATATGTATTTTATATATTTTTTCTCTGCGAATTAAATCTTGTCCCACATTATTCCAATACTCTTGCAGCAAGTCAGAGAACCGGACAGGCGTGTCTGACGACTATTGGGAACGCCGGGCAGGTTGGTGGGGGACAGGGGTCGGGATGTGATATTGTCTCAGAGTATTTAGCAAAAGCAAAATTCCATGCAACTAATTGCAGAGGGACCTCAAGGAAGGACTCACTGACACAGGTGTTCTATTGTGGAGGCCCACGCAGCACTCAGTCCCCTCAACGATCAAGACCAGGCTCTCATGCAAAATTACCCAGAAATAAAGGTAAAGAGCCAGTAGCTGGCAGAGCTGACATGCTCCGTCAAAAGTCCCTGAGGTTGAGAGAGGAGTCGATGGCTCTGTGTTGCCCTGTAACTGATTCTTCAGTGTTGTGTGAGTGCAGCTTAGATGATCGTTCCCGTGTTTTCTCTGTGATCTTTCAGACGCAGTGATACTGCAGAGAACGAGGTTCAAATCCCAGCTGTGTGACCATGGGCGAGTTGCTTAACCTGTCTGTGCTTCAGTTCTCTCATCAGGAAAACAGAGATGATAGTAGCTGTGAGGATTCAATAAATAACCATAAGTAAAGGTAAAGCACAGCACATACAATACTCCATATGCCCATTATTAATATCATCAATTAACCAATGGGAATTCAGCACATCCAGTCCATCCCGTCTTGTAGCTGAAATCCAGTCATTTTTAAGGGGCCACCTTGAGCCTGGAAAAGCACTGTCTTTAGTGCTTAGAGTGAAATGAACACAGAGGTTACATTAGCACATATGCCTTAGTACACGATGGAGGTATAAAAATAAAGAAAATAAAAAAAAAATAATTCTGTGCTGAGGCTGTCAGTTGAATAGACTTCGTGGTGAATGTTAGATGGAACTCGTGGAATACTGACCTCTAGGTGATGCAGGGATGTCATTTGTTCTTCACATTTCACAGGAAAACGCCTGTGATGTCAGCATCCTTGACTTCCGGCCCTGTGGGGACTCCATGATGCCCAGACTCTGTCCGGGAGAGCTGCTAGAGCAAAGGTTCTGGCCCAGAGATTTGTGAGGTGGTACACTTACCCTTTTAATGACAGTAAATTAAAAACAAGAGCAAAACGAGTGTTCCAAAACATGAGAGAAGATTGTGTTATAACAGTGAATAAAGACAAGAGAATAGTTATCTGTCGATATAAGGGTTCTACCATCTTGCTTATCTGTATAAATAATCTTGCTCAACCCAACAACAAGCCTGAGGAAGCAGGAATGTCCATTTTGGAGATGAGGACGGAGGTAAAAGAGGCTCAGGACCTGGGGACTCGTGCTATCTGAATAAGTGTGTTAAACGACAGGCCAGTATGATGTGCTGGCCTCACACAAGTGAGTGCTGCTGAGCTGAGGGTCACTAAGTTGTAGGGTTAGGACTGGGTGGAAGTCTGTCTCATTCCCAGGATCCTTCTGTAGCACTCTGCTTTCCCCCAATCTTATGTGGGGCTCCTCTGCCATTCACTAAGAAAGACTGTGGAGCACTTATTAAAGGAGTAATTTGTTCAGTGCTGAAGGTAGAATGTGGGCATTGACACAGTCCAAGTCTTGGCCGTTTATTTACAGGAGGATCCACGGTCTTTGGCTTTGTTTCACTTGGGTCAAGCAGAACCCATGTGGGATTGAAGTAGGTGATATTCCTGACCACAGAGCAGAGTCATCACTGGGCAGCTAATTCCTATCATGATATAGCAAATACATCCAAGCAAAGTGGTGGTTGGTGTGCTAGGAACTACCCGCATTCCCACCAGGCAAATGTACCAAAATATGCCTGGACGGAGGCATCCCTAGAGCCCCCATCCATCTCCCTTCCTCTAGCTTACCAACATTTACAGCTATTGACCACCATTTGTTGAGTGTTTACTACACACTGGACATTTATAAGACAACTACTATCATTATTTTTAATCCTCAGCACAATCTTGTAAAGTAGCTGATTTTATTCCCATTTTATAGATGAAGAAACTGATGCTAAGAGGAGTTACATGGAAAGCCATTGGCATATTTGGGATTTGAACAAAGAAATGCATGGCTGCAGGACATTGGCATCTCGTTGGTTCTGGTCATTTAATTGGGCATTTCTCAGTCTCTGTGATGCATTGAGGTGGGCATATCTTGGGTCTCCAGGAGTAGAGGCTGTAACTTCAAAACCAATTCTTCCGAGTGTGTGGGTCACGGAGAATGGGATGAACTTCAAGGCTGTGGTGAGTCATTAGTCAAGTTGGGGCTCCAGGGTTGACTTGGCAGTCAAGAGACGCTGTGTAGTTAGAAGTTGGACAAAAGTTGAGGAAATTACCACGGTCTGGAACACATCAGAAACTTACAAATCCTACCTTATGTTTCCTCAGGGAAAGATCCTGAAAAAAAAAAAAAAACACCCAAATATTTGATTTTTAAATTTGAATTTCTGGGTTAATTGTATTGTACTTTTCACCTCCTGGTCCATTAAAAAATCCTGAGGAATAAGTGAAGGGGAGAAATAGTTCCAATTTAAAAGTTCCAGCAATAAATAAATAAATGTGGGACAGCAGGTACAGTTGGTAAATGTAGCTTCAAGTGGAGAATTATGCTGGAAAGTTCCTATTTGGTAAGTATTTAGTCAAATTTCAATGCTAAGGACTCATTAACACAAATTTTTAACCTAAGCTCTCGTGTAATAGACTAATTTTGTGGAGATACAACGAAGATATTTGAGTCAACTTGCTAATTGTTGTATGTTTCTTTCTGATTATTAGTTGTAACTTTGTAGAGGCACAATTACTTGCTTAATTTTGGTTGTGGTTAAGTAGGAATCACTGGCCTGCACATACATAGAACTATGTTCAGAACAAGGGCAACTGTCCAGTGTCTCCTCTTTCCCATTGATAAATGAAGAGGTGTCATAATAGTCATGTGTAAAATTCCTGCCATTTTAACATTTCATCAACTGTTGGTATAGAAAAGAACTTCAAATTTCTTTTTGGTGAAGCAGTGGTGGTGGTTTCTACTTGTTTAGGAATTTTTCAGAAGTATATTTTTCATTTAGTTTGAGCAGGCAAACGTTTAGAGAGGAAACCAGAAATATCTATGATTCTTCTTTGGGGAATAAATGTCCTGTGGTATTCTATCAAAATCCTGTCCTTCCCTTGCAAAAGCATGGATTTCTTGACAGAACGTAGGGCCTTTCCCCTCATGCAGAGATTGATGGTGTGACTGGCAGCTGGATGCCCAAGGGTTCAAGATCAACTCCTTCAGGAGTAGATGCCTAATATTCAAGGAGCGACAGACCCTGGAATCCCCTTCCTACAACCCCCAACCCCACACTAGTCCTACTTTTAGAAAACGTTGGTATTGATGTGCTACTGAACAAATACATTCTGGGAGGTTATACATACACACGTGTGCTTGAGCAATAAGCATATAATTCATACACTTCTTTCTGATACATACATAATTCATGAAAGTGTAGATATTAGAAAATTATAGGTCAAAAGCACTGTTGATGCAAATACACTTTTCTATGTACCATAGGGTCAACAAAACAACACACTACAAAGTGAATTGATAATGATTCCACAAAACAAATAGCAATTCAAAATTTATGTATTTGTTTAATTTTTTCCAGCTTTATGGGGCTATAACTGACAACATTGTGTCAACGTAAGGTGCACAATGTCACGATTTGACACATGTATACATTGCGATTTCCGCAATAAGGTTAGTTAGCACATCGTCACCTCGCATGCTTACCCCCCTCCTTTTCTTTGCTGGTGAGAACATTTAAGATCTACTCTCTTAGCAGATTTCAAGTAGATAGTAATTAAGTTAAAACAACTTTGCTATAGACGTTCTCACAGATATCCTGAGACTTTGAACCACAATGTACACCTTTACCTGTCTTAATTTGAAAGCTAAATGAGTAGTAAGTAGATCAGAACTTCATCCTAGGGGCTTATGATCTCTACAGCTAAACAAAGCCAAGAGTTAATCCTATGCTTCAATGAATGTCCTAGAGTCATTTGCAACATTTATGGTTTAGGGTTATGCATATATTTGTGACATTAGCTTTGCCTAATGGGCAGAGGAGTTTATATATTGCCCTATTTCAGGGGAATCACATCTTGGGTTGGTGATAGTGTTTCCTGTTGAGATGTGGGCGAGGACGTAGCATAATTTGGCAGAGCTCAGTGCGTTGTTGGAAGCACGGATTGCCTTGGCCTTGTGAATGGTATCCTGTCCAACAGGTTGGTAGTGCCCTGCTTGAAAGCATTAAGCCCACCCATGCCTTATCTATGAGGGTTTTGAGGCCCTACAAAGCTCCCTGCGTCTTGCTTATCTCTTTATCCCGAGTGCCAACCACATTTCCTGGAAATGTTTGGAGATGTTTGGTGAACAAATGGATGCAGGCATTGTTTGCCCACGAAGGGCCTTTGGATAACAGCTTCTTCCAAGCCCAATGCTTGGCCCATGGACTGCAGCAAATTTTCTGGCACTAGACAACTGTAGAATGTATGATGGGAATTTCTGGCCCACGAAACTCTTTAATGACATCCAGAGACCTACAGAATTAGATATCAGACCTCGAGGGCATCCTGGTGATGTGCACGAAGGCATCTTTGAGCACCAGCTGTTCCTGGCGTGTCCCGGGTCAGTCCTCAGAAAGGTGCTCCTGAGCAGAGGGGCCAATAAACCCCATACTTCCTTTAATCTCTGACTCATTTTCTGTCCGATCTCTTGACCCTGAAATAACATTTCTTACTTGTTTGCCTGAGAAGAGGCTTGAATATTCAGGAGCTGGAGGAAACTGTAGACAGCTAATACTGGGAGGACTTCAAATGAGTAGAGAAATAAACTACTAAAATGTGGCTGAGTGATAGAGTAGGGGAGTCTTTGCTCAGCTGTGGACAGGATCTCTATTTTCTGGTTCGAAGGCCTCCATGGAGCCTGCGGTGAACACTGCAGGGAAAGCACCCAGCCCCACCCTCTGCCGCCACTTGCTGAGGACTCATGGCTGAGGCCGCGCCCAGGAGCTGCCTTTCTCCCTCAAAGCAGCCTGGCCTTCTGCCTCAGTGGGGACAAGTCTGAGTTTGCACCGGGTCCGCGGATGCCTCTGTTGCAATGTAGTTCAGCACCATCTCTGCCCAACCTCATTTCTTTCAGCCCTCCTAGGTCCTGCTCCCCAGGACAAGCCCTTCTTCATCTGCATGCAGGTCTCAGGGTCAAAGAGGCTGTTTTCTGGAGAACCAGGGAGAAGGGCTCTGTGGCTTTCCTTTGGCAGCCTGAGATGTCATGCATTGCCACCTTTTTCTGTATCAAAACTTGTCCTCACAAAACAGCTCAACAGCCTTCCTGCTAAGATGTTAATAGAAATGGAGTCATCTACGCCTTCTTCAGAGATAGTTGCATTTTACCAGACTCTTCAGATAAAACAATAAATGGGTCTCCATGGTGTCCTGGGCAGTGGAGTAGGGGACTATTTCTGGGAGCCTGAGGGGAGGCACCGGCCAGGCACCCCCATGGCTGGCTCTCCGCAGCTGGGAGCCTCAGCCCTACTCCTGCACAGCAAGACTGAAACCCAGCGTTTTCCCACCAGCATTTTCTTGGCCTTCACCAGCGGGACCATCCAGATTTCCTGCCCCTTCCAAATTTGCGTATTTTCCAGGTAGCAAAAGGCAAACAGTTCAAAGTTGACAAACGTATCTGGAGCAGTTCAACCATTTCTTCTGCTGTGTTGCCTCCTGAACTCTGCAGACACTATTTGGTCCTTTTTCTCTTCTGGAGGCACTTCGTGCATCTCTACCGAGCACGTCACCCTCTTTCCACTGTTCCTGGTCCCCGTCAGCGCCTGGTGACAGAGGCTGTGTCATCCCTGCTTCCTGGCCATCAGGCGGGCTTTCTAACGGTCCGAATGGAGTAAAGACACGAGCATCCTGCATGCGGGACGCACCAGCGCACAGGGACAGAGAGCGATGCCAACAGCTGAGCCCCTGAGTTCTCACTGGACTGTAGCCTCTGGCAAGCATGGCTCTGGGGTGCAGTCATGAAGCTTCACACCTCGTGCTCCTCTCCATCCCTCCAAGTCCCCAGTTAGGTTTGGGCAAGACAGCGGTGAAGATGACCTCTCCTGTGTGAGAGTTAAAACGCTGACCCCCCCCCGCCGTCCCCCAGCTCAAGCCTGACCAAGAGAGGGAACATGCATTTAGAGAAGGGCACGTGGGCGGCTTGCCCTCGCTCCTCACCTACTGTTTCTCTTTCTCCTTCCACTATCCTCCTGACTATGGTTTCTGAAACCCCAGGGTTGGCAGGTCCACGAGAGAAAGGGAACAAGAGAGCTCTTACCCCGCAGATTGCTCATCAGTGGGATGTGGGGCTCTGGGGACAAGCTGACTTTTTCTGTTGTCGATTCTTCACAGACTGATTTCCAGTCCCCCTTCCACTGCGGTCCCACCTCCTGTAACTGGGGCTGCGCGCCTGCCGTCCCATCAGATGGGACCTGTGTTCTTCTGAGCTTGCTGCGAGTCCTTCCTTGGTCCCCGGCCATCCGGTGGTATCTCCAGAGTTCTGTTTACTCCTCCAGGCATCCCTGTCGGGCAGGATGGTTGGCTCTGCGATGCTCTCTCTCCTGAGGCATTTCTAGTTCAAGGAAACGCCCTCATTTGCCCTCACAAACTCTGAGACTACAGCCCTCCCGATGCACCCTCCTCTCCTTTGACTCACCGGTCAGCAGCTCCTGACAGGGCCAAATGCTGGCCTCCAAACTTCTCCGAGGGTGAGTTCTCCAGATGGGAGGGACACACGAGCTCTGGGAGAGGTCTCACCAAGCCTTCCACAGTAGACTTGAGGACGAAAGGCCATCTCTTTCCCTTGGCATGCCAACGATCTATTCCCAAAGCTCTCCGTAGCCGTTGTCTTCCTTTTAAATTTCTCCAGACATGTTCATAGCTGGAGGTGGACGGCACAGAATGGGCCTGTGGGAAATGTACAAGCTGGTGCAGAAGAGATGAAAAAGAATTCAATTGTAGGATATGAAATAACAAAACAGGATATGAAGAAAATTCCAGGCAGGTCCAAAGGAGAAAAACACCAGGTCCGATTTGGGGAATAAGAGAAGTTTTTGTGGAGGAGTTAGATGTTTAAAAATAAATAGGCCCTCTACTGGTTAAGACGGTGGGGAGGGGTTCTCAGCGGCAGCAAAGCAAGAGTGAAGCAGGAGGTAATTTGGGGCCAGTGAGACCCAGTTTGGCCGAGGCAGGGGATGGCTCTGTGCTGGAGATGCAGCTGTCTTGGGGCCTGAAATGTCAGGGTGAACGCTTTACCCGATTTGGGTAGAGAGTAATGGGGAGTGAGCAAGGAAGGTAGGGACAGATGCAAGAGGTGTCCTCGAGCTAGAGGAGGGGACCAGGCAGCTGAAGGGGGGGTAGGACAGGCAGGAAAGGGGGCTTTGAAAGATGGGGGGGCCTGAGGACTGAATTATGCTGCAGGAAATGGGACAGAAGGAGGGCCCTCTTTTCCTCTTTTTAATTTTGGTAAACTGAGATTGAATTGAGATTCTGGGTGAAGCTAATATTTAATGTGTGCTTATGTGCTAAGCAGAGTATGAAGCACATGTTATTTCATTAAATCTCACAAGTAAAATCTTATCACTGCTTTTCTCGCATTTTGGCTTTCTTTTCCATCAGATTCCTTGAAAGAGGGACTGTCTTAATCATTCAACCCGTGAATCGAGCACAGTCCCGGGCACATAACGGGTCCTTAAGAAAGATCACAACATATGAACATCTGAACTTAGGCCTTCCGCAAGCACAGTGTGTGCGCTAGTCCCCACTTGGAATACACGGGGCTGAGGGAGCTGCTTTGGGGGAAAATGCAGCGGATCCATGACTAGGTGCATCTGTGTAAGTTTGGGGCAGCTAAGCTTAGACCGAATGATAACCCTTTACAAGAAGGGCACCTCTTTATCTGGCTTGTCACTGCTGAATGCTGTCTCTGCTGCACGGAGAGCATAATCAAAGTTCAGGGGAGAGGGACTCCTAACTGCCCTCAGATTACTCAGAGCACCCAGGAGCTGCAAAGAGCGTCCCGGGTAAGACTGACCAAAACTGACCCATTACCCAGGAGCTTCATGGATGCTGGCTTTAGTGCATTCCCAGGCGTGGAGAGTTAGATTATTGGGGTTTGCGTGGCTCTTGAGTTTTCTTTGAACCTCTTGTAATAGAGAACTGGGGTTAACCTAGGGGGCTATGGTTTGGGCTGATTTTGCTGGGCAGACCTTTGTAAAGGACTCACGTGTGTTTTTTCTGAGCCATTGCTCTAGACAAATCCTCTAAGCTCTGGAGCATATTTATGGCACTGATGAGTTTCCATGACCCCTCTGCCTAATCCAACAGCTCTCCTGGGACCCTCAGGGCCTATTTCAGAGAGGCACCTTGAGCCCACGGGCATACGACTCTATGTATACAGTTATAGGATCACATTAGACTGAGATTCACCAAATATGTCCCAAGTTAGGAAATGACCATACAGTTTTCTTCACTGCTCAGGCTAAATACTTTGGAATTGTCTGGGACTCCTCCCTTTCTCATCTTACATCAAGCCACTCAGCAAATCCCACTGGCTCCTTTTCACAACATATTCAGGGAGAAGTTCTCACCACCTCCTCACCCTGTGAACCGCGGCTGACTGCTGGTTGCTTTGTTCCAGCATCTCTCGGCATCTCCCAGTTTCCATCTAGAACCATCGGGACCATTTTCCACACTGTATCCAGACGGGGCCTTTTATCGTGCAGTTACATCATTTAATTCTTATATCTTAACCCCCCGTGTGTGTGGATATTGCGACCGGTTCATTTGGCCGCTCTGGGAAGACAGTGAGCACCTGGCACTTTGCACAGCTTTTCGCAGAAGAGAAGGTCATTTGACGCGGAGGCTGTGATTTCCACATTTTGACTGTAGATGGCACTCTGGGACCATGCAAGTTTGTGCTTGGTTGCTCAGGTGTGTGGGGCCCAGAGTCTGCAGTGGGTTCCAGCTGGGCTGATGCCTCTCTGCATGCAGCCTGGACTAAAACGAATGCAGGTGATGGAATTTCGTTTAAAATTAAGAAGAATATTTTTAGGGGACAAATGATAACTTGGACAAAATAAACTGGAAAGATTCTGGATTCGTTAAGAGAAACACTCTGAATTTTCTCCTGTTTGGAGAATGTTGAGAACCCAGGAGGCTGAGGGGTCAGGGCTGGAGAAGGTGGGAGAAGGCTCTGGGGGCTCAGCCTCCCTGCAGGGGCTCGGCCGAGGGGTGTGTGGGCGAAGACTTTGGCGTTTGGGCAAAGAGTCCAAGGTCTTAAAAGTTGTATTCAAATTTGTCATTTTACAAAATGTCTTTGTTTTTGTTTTTGTTTTGAGTCTGAGGACAGCACTTCATTAATTAAGAATTTAGATACTGGTGGTAGACGGCCAGAAGGTTGCCAACGGGTGGGTAGACACAAAGGATGGAAGGAGCCAGGACCTCCCCTTGAAGTTGTGGAAATTATGCTAAATGTGTGAGTGTGTGAGTGTGTGTGTTGTGTGTGTGTGTGAGAGAGAGAGAGAGAGAGAGAGGGGAGGGTTTCCTTATGACTCGGGGGCGGGGGTGGTAGCAGGGACCACAAGTGGAGAGCAGGTCCAGCTCCTCGGAAAGGGCTACCTCCTTCCCCCACCATGTTATTAGCTCTGATGGGGAAGCTGGCTCCTGAAGGGTCCCCTTGCCTCTCCTGGGACTGACACAATGGGCAGTAGAGTCAGAGGAAGAGGCTGCCACCCTGAAGGCTCTGGGAGGACCCACCAAGGAGGCCAGGAGTGTGTGTCCTGTCCCATGTGTAACCCGGGTCTGTACAGGGCACAGAGCTTACAGGGGCAGGTGAAATCACAGGTGTTCACCATGTATCAAAGGGCACCCTGTGAAATCCAGACAGAAACTTAATCTGAGCCATCCCTTGCAGCATTTCCTTGGTTTTCATCCGTTTCTCTTGTGGAGGGTAGAGGGCTCAGAAAGTGTCCGCAGGGCATCTTTCTTGTCCTTATTGTAATAAGGATGGAGTTCTAGCCTCACAGATCAGGAGGCGGTATCAGGCAAGTTAAGAAAACTTCATACAGCTCAGTTTCTTCAGCTGAACTGTCAAAGAAAAAAAAATGTATGGACCAGAGTTAAATAGGCAGGAAGACTTTATCTAAGGTTATTGCAAGAGGGGAGAGAGATTGAACTCAATTCTGCTGAGAGAAAATGCGGGAGAGTTTCTAAGTGCTGGGGAGCTCGTGGGTAAGCATCACGCTGAGGGGAGGGTGGTCAGGGTGATCAGGCCATGTGTGTGTGCTAATTAGCACTTATAGAAGTGAGGTTTTTACCTTCCCCCAGAGAGGGGGAGGTAAGGATGCTACCAGATCCTGGAGAGAAAATTTACATCTCAAAAGGGAGAGAAAGAATTCACGATCCCAAGTTTTCTAAAGAAATGCTCTGAGCAAAAGGAGCTCAGAGGCCTGGCATCGCAGAGAACCCTGTCTGAGCTTCAGTCAAGGGATGTTAAACTGTCCTGGTCAGCAAAATTGTCTAATAATAGTACCCACTTCCCAGGAATCATGGACGGATTACACAGAACGAGGAGGACAATGCACAGAGGACGTTTCTGGGCAAACGGCAGCTATCATGTGGTGACTATTAGGATTTTCATGGACAGAATTGTTTACTTCCCTTCCACTCTGAAGACCTGTCCTATATTTTGTAAAAGAAAGTACAAATAACCCTTATTTTCTAAAAGCTACTGTGTTTAAATAAGACATATGGTATATGCCTATATGTGCATGGAGAAATTAAAAAAAAAATAACTGGAGGTTATAATCTGGAAACAGAAAATCAGAGTTCAGCATGATGCTTACCCACCAGCTCCCCAGCACGTAGAAACTCTCCCGCATTTTCTCTCAGCAGAATTGAGTTCAATCTCTCTCCCCTCTTGCAATAACCTCAGATAAAGTCTTCCTTCCCTGTTTAACTCCATTCCATACATTTTTGTTGTTGTTGTTCTTTGACAGTTCAGCTGAAGAAACGCTCTGATTTTCCTGAACGGGATCTTGGTTCTGGTAATGGTGCAAGAGTGTTTGGCTCTTTTTAATGGAAGAAAAAGAGGTCATATTTAAAAATGTTTAAGTATAAATTCTAACATGGACCACCTGGGTGGCTCAGTCAGTTAAGCAACCGATCCTTGATTTCTGCTCAGTTCATGGTCTCAGGGTTGTGAATGGAGTCCCATGTCGGGCTCTGTGCTTGGTGCAGAGTCTGCTTGAGATTCTCTCTCTGCCCCTCCCACGCTCTCTCACGTGCTCTCTCAAATAAATAAATAAAATCTTAAAAAAAATAAATGTAAATATCTCTTACAGAAATGCAACCTCTTAAATTTCAGGGCTTCACCTATGTCTGCTGTTTCTTAAAAATAAGCAGCCCCAAATAATATGCCAAAGGGGCATATTTAGGGGTGGCAAATTCTGCCCCCCTTCTGCTAAATCCACCAAGTTTTGCTCTGTCATTGAAACCTTCCAACCCTAGGTTCAATTATCTGCAAAAGTAGATAATATTTTGGGGTCCACCTCACAAGATTTTTGGGAGGATTGGATGAGAAAGGACATTTGAAAACTCAAAAATACAATACAAACTATAAGGGATGTTTTCACTTTTCATAATTCCCCTTTCCAATTGACCACATATTTTCTTTCTTTTGATTTTACAGTAGTATCTTACCTAAAGTTATGTTCACTTGCTAGTCGTATTTCTCTCTTTATTAGATTAGAAGCTAGATCCCGCTTGGCAAATCAGCATAATTTACCACAATCCTATTGCACGACTGACCGTGACTATCTGGAGCGTCGAAAAGAATCGAGGCCAGGAGTTCTTCAGTGGGAACTTTTTTTATGAGAGTCCACCGTGTGTCCTGGACTGCGGAGATAGTTTTTACATTAGTTTCTCTGCTTGGGTGGGTGTTAATACTTTGTGGATAGTGGAAAGATGGTAAGAACTTGAGCTCCATGAGTATACATGGGGCAAATTAATGGTTTGAATTCTCAAGATTGACTTTTCATCACAAGCCCGGGAAGCTCTACATCCAGGTTAAGATCTTGAATGAATGGACAGACTGTTTTGGTTACTGGTCTGGGGAGGGATAATTCCCTTTTGGCTCCTTGGTTTATGCAGGAAAGTTTTAGCTCTCCATCAAGAATGGACTTAGAGTTTTTAAAACGGTTCTTAATTGGGGGCCAAAATCCCAGCGCCTAACGGGTGCATCAGTCTGATAAAGCTTCAACTACTATTCACTGATCTGGCTTTGAGTTCCATTGCTATTTCTCTCATTTAGAGATTTTTTTCTTACCTTGGAGCTTGGCTGAGTATTTATTTTTATGTTGAATCAATCATTTGCACATTATTCTAACATTGTTTTGTGCAAGGGTTTGAAGGGTTTGAAGGCTGAAGGTTGAGGAGTTTCTGTATTGCTTCTGTGTGTGAAAAGGAAAATCCAGCATGGGATGCTTTATCAACCACACCCCTGCATGCAGGAAAGGAGGGATGACTAATTGTTAAGATACTATTTTGGCCGTAAGTATTCCCTAAGTTGAAGTCACATACAACTTAAAATGAAAGTACAGTAGCTGTTGAATTGGCCTCTGAAAAATAACTGTACTGTGGAAAGAGAGGCTGAACATAGTTTTAATTAAATACATTTATTCATATGATTTTTAAATGTGGGGTCATTTAGAATCCATAATATTTCAGATAACAAATTATTATTTTCTCCCGTGCTTTTAAAAGAGTCTTAAATCTTTTTTAAGTTTAATCAAATTTTAATGGAGTAACATTTACTATATGCCTAGTTTTAAAATTCATATAACATAAAATTAACTATCTTAAAGGGTACAGTTCAGTGACATTCAGTTCATTCATGATGTTGCCCAAGAATCACCTCTGTCTAGTTCCAAATATTTTCATCATCTCCAAAAGAGATGCTGTTCCCATGAAGCAGTCACTGCCCATCCTCCAGCGCCTGGAAACCACTAGAAAATTTCTATGTCTATAGATTTATCTCTTCAGGATATTTCATAGAAATGGAATCATACACTATCTGATTTTTTGTGGCTGGTGTTGTCTACTCAGCATAATGCTTTCGAGGTTCATCCATGGTGTGACATGTAAGGGTACTTCATTCCTTTTTATAGCTGAATAATGTTCCCCTAAATGGATATGCTCCATTGTGTTTATCTACTCATCCATTAATAGACATTTGGGTTGTTTCCATCTTTTAGCTACTGTGAATAGTGCTCTTTTATGCTACATTTTATAAAATGATTTCAATAATTGAGTGGCGACATAATTTTGATTACCTCCCCTTGTGTAGGAATGATTAAAGGAATAGTATCTTACCAGGTAAAGAAACCAATGCTCGGGCTTTTTCCAACTGCTTTGTCTGTTTGGATGTGGATCTGTGTGGCTCCGGAAATGGTCCCCTAGCCACGGAATCACCGGGCCCTGAGCACCCTCCAGGGTCTCTACCTTTCAGACATGGGACCCTCTTAGGCCTCTAGTTGCTCCAACAGCAATGTGAGCCTTAAAGGTCTTTCTCCTTCCAATGGTAAAAATTAGTTTCTGGAGGAGGAAGTCTTCTCCATGGAAGAAAGAGATTGCCAAGCCCCAGGAGTACTCTGCTGGGTCCGTGGGACGAGACTGGGCTCCTCACCACGAGCTCATTTTCCTGTGGAGTTAATGTAGGATTGAGAGGTTGACTCTGGGGTTTTTTTTTTTTAAAGATTCTATTTATTTGAGAGAGAGAGAGTGAGAGAGAGTGTGTACGAGAGGGCGGAGGGTCAGAGGAAGAAGCAGACTCCCCACTGAGCAGGGAGCCCGATGCGGGACTCGATCCTGGGACTCCAGGATCATGACCTGAGCCGAAGGCAGTCGCTTAACCGACTGAGCCACCCAGGCGCCCCTGACTCTGGGATTATTAAGAACAACTGGACTTCAACACTGTGTGAGGTTTTAGCGTAGAAAACGCTGCTGTTGATTCTGGGGAGCAACTCAGCGGAACCTGATCTGTGTCACGTGGGGAGAGCAGTCTGATTAGCAGCCCCACCCAGCAGAGTCAGCAATAGCTGAGTCCTTGGTTCCCGCTACTAGACCTGGCTTTCAGGACCCTCCTTGGACTAATTTTCTCAATAGTGGGATAACAATAGACTATCTGCCTTTCTTTCTCCACTTTCAACTCACTCCAGGAAAAAAAATGAATCAATGTGAGAAGCAAATTTTCCTGCATAAAGACTTGCCTATTATTAAAAGCCTTCTGAGGGTGAGAAATCACAATAATTCACAGTTCTGTCAAATCAAGAATTACCAATTCAGGTCAGTTACTCCTGAGCCATGTGATGGGTCTCTTTCCAATTAAAACTGCACCTGACTGAATAGGACTAAGCCTTTCAATACTTAATTTATTGATAAAAATCAACAAAATGAATGGTCATAATTTAATTTCCGTTGATAGGTTAATCCAGTTTTGCATGATGTACTTACGTGTTTTAATGACCATAAGCAATAGTTTGTTATTTGGGGGCTGAAGATGATGAAGCAGATATTTTCCAGGTTTTTACTGACTATTAAAATCACATTATAACATTCATGTAACTTGTTTATTTAATTCTTCTTGGCATAAATGAAAAGTTAATTTTTGTTAACTATCTTCACAAAAAAACTATGCAGATACATGTAAAAGTTTCCAATGATCCATTCAGTGTAATTTTTTCACAGATATTTACTTTGAAACACTTCCCCGTTTTTGTAGGTAATAGCAAACATGTTTCTCCAGGCCAGAGGAGGTAGCAATAATGATTTGCAGAATATAAAACTCAGCCCCTTGTGAAACGCAACATTTTTTCATGTAAGGGCTTCTCTTTCGTTAAATTGTATTAGGATTGTCGAGAGCAAACGTTTACTGGAAGCACGTTAATAAAGCACGCCGTTCACAAGGGCAGTACAATTTTAATTGAGTTCTGCAGGGTTCCAGAAGGGAGGTGGCTGGCCAAGCTGGTGCACCTGCTCATTCGTTCCTACCTCAGAAGGTCTCATTCTCCACTAATGAGCCTGGAGCGTACATAGTCATTCAGGACAAATCATTTGCACATTAACCCAAGCCTACTTAATTAACTTCTGTGTCATACAGCCTGTTCTTCCAAAACCATCTTTTGAAACTCTTTGAGAGATCTGTACGTTTGGTCTTGATAATATGTGAATAAAGTCATTTCTATTCTTTTTTAGCCTTTGCTTTTGTTGCTGAAGAAAGAAACAGACAAGTTAGTGCATTACAGAGCTCAGGATCTAAACAAAACAACATTTATTAGGAATACTTCCTGAATTATTTGGTGCGTGGTAATCTGATAGACCAGTTTCTGACTATCATTATGATGAAACAAATTCTCTAACCCGAGGACAGACCCTAACTACAAAGTTAGATTAAACTTACTTGAGGGGGTAGAAGAACAGTACTCTGTGTCCCTCCATAAAGATGATTTTCAAAAATTTCATATTAAGTCAGTTATAGAACTTATTAAAATGTGGATTCTAAGAAAGAGATTCAATAAATCTAGGGTGAAGCCCAAGAATCTGTATTTGAAAAAGTTAGAAGAACCTGTGGTGAATCAGATATGGGTCGTCCTCAGAACTTAATAAAGAAGCACCATGTCTACAACTTCATGATTTCATAGTGAATTATTGTTAATATGCAAAATTGTTTCTTATTTGTTGCCTTTGACAAATTTCAATATTCTATTAAGTGGGACATCTGATCCCGATCTTTGTCAGAGTCACAGTTTGTTTTTTTTTTTTAAAGATCAGATTTTGATCACTCAGCTTAGACTCTAACATTCTCAAGTTGTACTTGCTTCTGTATTATTGTGCAATTAAAAAAGAAACAACAAGGGGCACCTGGGTGGCTCAGTTGGTAAAGTGGCTGCCTTCGGCTCAGGTCATGATCCCAGGGTCCTGGGATCGAGCCCCGCATCAGGCTCCATGCTCAGCGGGAAGCCTGCTTCTCCTTCTCCCACTCTCCCTACTTGTGTTTCCTCTCTCCTGTCTCTCTCTCTCTGTCAAATAAATAAAATCTTTAAAAAAAAGAAGAAGAAACAACAAAACAACCTTACTAGCAACAGTAGAATGAGTCATGTCTGTTTTAACCTTGGTTAACAAATGATATTAAAGAAATCAAAAAAGTTTCAGTGTACTTCATGGGTAGAGAAAAAAACAAACCCAGCCTGTTATTGATGATTAGGTGAGAATCTCCAATCCACAGTGCAAAGGTAACATCAAAACTCTCAACTAAAAGGGTTTCTTATTAGCATTTAAGTAAGAATTTTATCTGGTTCTATCCCAGTCAGAGGCTGAAACCAAAGGAGTTTAGAAAACCGCTTGTCACTGAAGGTCAGGCCCCCAACAGAGCCTTCATTAGCAGGTGCAACATCTCACCATTTGAAAAAGTCATGCCAAAGGAACACTATTTTTTTTTTTTTTTTTTGGTGGTAGTTTGCTCATGTGGGCAAAAGAGAGCATTAAATATCTTGCAAGTGAAACATAACATGCATTTGCTTCCTGTAATTTTTAGATACTTTCTGTGCTCACGGTTTCTCTGCTGGCAGAATTGTGTCTCAGTGGGAATGGTGGCAAGAGAAACATTATCATGAAAGTAAAGACAATTTCAGATTTTTGGAGGCAACTATATGCAGTAACGGCATTTGGAAAGCACAAGGAAAATATGTGAGTTTGCAGGCACATAGAAGCTTTGAGTCAGGAAGTACAACAAACATACTGGAGACTACACGGAGTGACTTCAAACTTCAGGACTATTTTGAGTGTCTTTTATTTTTGAGAGCTTATTTTAAAATCTGCCCTTTCTCTGTTTTGGTTGTTCAAAGTTGGCTCTGAATGTTATCTGAGGGGTCCTGAAATCTCTCTGACCCCAGGCATTCCACAGTGCCCTGTCAAAGGCCCAGAAACCTGTCTAATTTTAAATTAAAATGACCACTTTCTACTGGAAACGCAGTCCAATGCAAATTTGCCATTGGTATTGGGATAGAGATGGGCAAGTGACCTGTCCCTTCTCCACTCCGTCTTCAATTATCAGATGAGGACGTCTCTTTATTTCACATATGTTTGCAGATAGGGCTCCTTGTGGTTCTGCTAATAGTTACCTGTTTGATATTAGACAAACCACTTAACCTCTCTGGCTTTCCATTCTTTTCCGGAATAAAATAAATGGATTAGATTTAAGGTTCTCTACGATCCTTTCAACTCAAACAATAAAGTGATCTTGAAGTTTTCAATTTTTTATTTAATGTGTCTTATTTAATTTTCTAATTCTTTTTTCTTACTTTGATCTTGAATGCGATTATTTGGTAGCTTCAGTTTAACAAATTCAATTCAAAGTAGGAGAATTTAACAGTAAATCTACAATGTACAAGAAACAGTAAATATTCTTACAGATCATCTTGACATTCTCTGAAGTTTTTGTATCAATCATAATCATTCTTCCTGGATTTTTAGGGATGGCCCTGATTTCTAGTACATGACTCCATCCTTCCTATAAACTGAGGGTGAAAAACTCTTGGGACATTGGCCATATGCAACTATGTTACGTGTTTTGTTTGTCCCATAAGGTGTTTAAAATTTCAGTTATGAGTTAGGGCATATGATATCCCAGTTACACAATTTGAACTTAGTACTGCTTCGTGGTGATGATTCTCTGTGGTTCTTGGCTTCACCTGTTCTCTTAGTTTGCCCTTTGAGTCATCCTAATTTTCCTGTAAAAACTAGACTATGTTTGCAACTAGGTGGTTTTCTTGGCCTGATTTTGCCCACAGAAGTTTGAGGATTCAAAGATCTCTCTCCATTTTGTACTATCCCTGTACTTTTCAGGTCAAGCTGATAGTGTTTATATCTATACAAATCTCTTAAAAATTTTGTGGATTCTCTGACTTTATGGGAGTTCACTCCATTAGACACAAGCCACAGCCATACTTCCCTTTCTTCTGTCATGGGAACCCTACTGTTTCACAGGAAGGGTTTTCCATGTACATCCTCAAGCTCCTTAGGTCTTCAGCTGAATCATGTCATGAGGCTTAGCAAGGATCCTACAGCCCAGCATGGGTTTGCTCCTGCATTGAAGCCATTTCCTCATCTGAGAATCTTTGGCTTTCTAGAGAGATTGGGATTGAGGATCCAGTTTTACTGTTGAATTCAGAAGTCCTGCCTCTTTTATAATACCTAGAATTCTTCTGGAAAATGGAATAATTCCCTATATAGCACTTCTCTCTCTCTGCTTGTATCTCATTTAATACAGCTAAGAGAAACCAGTTGAGGTTTTTGTTTTTGTTTTTAAATGTTTTATTTATTTATTCATGAGAGTCAGAGAGAGAGAGAGGCAGAGGCAGAGGGAGAAGCAGGCTCTCCGCCTAGCAGGGAGCCCGATGCAGGACTCGATCCCAGGACCCTAGGATCATGACCCGAGCCGAAGGCAGACGCCTAACCATCTGAGCCACCCAGGCACCCCCAGTTGATGTTTTTGATGTTTTGCTTGGAAATCATCTTAGATCCATCCATTCATGAGATAATTTCCATGTTTTTACAATGGATGATTTTGCAAAACTTTCTCCTGCTATATAACAAAGTCCCCATTTCTCCAGCTTCCAAAAACATTGTCCTCACTGTCCTCTAAGTTCTTATGGATAGTCTCCATGAGGCCTTTCCAACCTCTATCCTCTGCCTAATCCCAAAACCAAGGAATGATACATGTTTTAGTGGCATCAAACGATTTTTTATGCCCATAGATTCTATAGGTCTAGAAAAGTGGGCAGGACTTTGCTCCAGCATGCCTGGGGTCTCAGCTGGGCAGACTCGAATGCCTGAGGGCTGGACTCACTTTGGAGGCTCTGTGTTCATGTGTTTTGGCACCTGGGCTGGGCTCAGTTGAGTCTATTAACTGGAGCACCAAACACTAGGTCCCCATGTGGTGTCCGCTATTGGCAGCACAGCAGCTGGATCCTAAGAAGATGTATCTAGGGAGGAGGGATCATCCAGACAGCTGATGTTAGTGGAGAGTTGGCGGGAAGCTGCATGAACTTTGTAGACATAGACTCCAAAGCCACCAGAGTTGGCAAAGCCAGTTCAGACTCAAGGAGAGCGGGATTAGGCTTTACTTTGTGATGGGCGAAGAAAAAGGCATATTGTGGAAGAGCATGTAAAATGGGAAGGACTGTTGGGCCATCTTTGGAAAAAACAGTCTTCCATACTGTGTAAAGATCCCTTATCAAATGACGTATGGAATGGAGAGTTTTCTGCAGACTTGTTATAATGTCTGGTTTGGACAGTAAATGCTTTAGTTGTAGGACTTTGAGTCATTGCCATTCAGACATGAAGAAGCACACCAGGCGAGATGAGCAGGACTCAGCTGTGGTTGAGCAAAATCAGGTGTAGTCCCCTTGCTGAGGCAGGAGGAGCCCTGCAAGAGGAGCTGTTGGTCATTTTGGTGAGAAGGGGCTGGAGGGAACTTGCAGTTGGGCTCGTGCTGGGTTATTTTCAGCAGTGTTTAAGGGAAGTGGAGTACGGTTCTGGCAGTGAGAGAGTGTTTTGGTAAATTTTATCTGGAGGTGGAGGAATTAAAGTGGAGTCACTGTCCATTGGTCAAGAAGCAGTGGTCACCCGTGTGTGCCTGATATTTGTGTGGCTGCAGACCATCCTTGTCTCTGGGTTCAGACACATCAGAGTAGTCTTATCTCTAGCTCGTTGCGCTATCTCACAGTGCAGCCTCGCCCAACTTTTGTTCATATTCTGAAAAAGCTGTTTTAAGCTTTCTTGGGAACATTCGGCCTAGCGCTCATGCGCTGGGGCTGTTTTTTACTTTCTGACAAATAAAAGTGATCGTCACCTTTTAATGACTAACCTTAGGTGTAAATAAACCAATTAGAGATGAGTGTGCAATTGCAATTAACTCACAATTAATGGTGAAGAAAAACCAAGAAGCCCAGGGATCACTTTCCATCATTATCCATTCTGTAACCAATATGGCAGCTTGCTTTCCACTTTCTGAGCCTGGGGGCTGCATGCTTATTATTCCTTCTGTTTCTTGTGTGTCCATTACACAGCGAGAACAAGTGAACTTCCTACTGCTCTAAGAGTTGTCTTTTGGGAAAGTTGAAACCTGGTATAGAATTTTAGGATGCTGTGCCATCTCTTTGGTCCTTTAGAAGCTGAGGGATTACAGAAGAATTCTGGAGGTCCAGTCTTACTGCATCAGACTCGCTGGACAGGGACTATGTCTTAGGAAATATGACATATGGAAAACCTTCCTGGGTGTCTGGCAGGCTCGTTTGTCTCCTTGGGATGTGGCCTGGACAGCTAAGGTTCCCAGTCTCTCCACCCCCTCGTGTTTGTGGTTGGAACATTGAAGTTGCTGTGTGAGCACTAGGACTGCATCTGAAAAAATCATGTATCATTTAAAAATAAAAATGACATATAGGTCCCGTCACACTGCAGAGCCTGTTACCAGATGCTGCTTTGAACTTGGAGCTGATTTGAGGTTGAACAAGGTCAAACTGACCTGGGTGCGTCCTTTACATGTAAGCAAGTTTCTGAAAGCCTAAGGGCAAAGGATGTGCTAACAAGAGCCCACTTCCCCTTTGGGATACGCCTTGTCATTCCCGTGTTGCCTGAAAGCAAAACCCCGCCCTGACTGACGGCTCCTATTTCTCAGCTCAGAGGGGGCCTGTGTGGATGGAAACAGCAGTGATGGGGAAGGCGGAAAACTGCTGCTTCCCGCTTCCTTTCCTCACTTGCAAATTCCACACTCCCAGCGTGAGTTTTCTCAGCTCCTCTTCCATTTCTGTCTCCCACTCTTTCTGCAGGACCCAGGCCTGCTGCTTATTTCAGGTTCCACTGCCCTCACTATGGGGTTTAAGAAGCTCAGGATACCTGGCGTCTCATTTTCCTTCAATGTATAAAGTAATCTTTGCTTTCTGGCTACCTACAGGTCCACTGTCATTACCCACACACAGAGCCTGAAAGAAGAAGGAAGAGTGTGGGAGGATCTGCAGGAAGATTTCTTTCTCCCCGTAAGTTTTCGTCTGTTGTACATAATCAGAAAGCTGGGTGCTTATTTTAGTAATAAAAAGTATTGGGGAAAACTGGTAGGTGGGAGAGGGAAGGCAGAAACTCTGGTGATCAGAGGCACCAAAGTGGTCCCCAGAAATATGGAAGAACATGGGGTCGTGATGGGATGCGGGGATGAGGCTCCAAGGCTTCTGCTCCGTGTTGCCCACTCCTGAGATACTGGACGGGACCCACCCACTCATCTCTCAAAGCCCCTCCATTTGGGACGTGGAGAAACACTATGAGGTCTAGAAGGATGCAGTGGGGCAGTTTCTGACCTTGCATGGTCAGTATCCCTGCTGAGGGATCTGCAGGCTCATTGCGGTAAAATCCTGGTTAAATGTGGTGGACAGATTCTATACAGCAGTATCTGCTGCCAAGTTTAGCTTCATAAGATACACCACTGGTCCTATAGCAGGTGTTATTATAAAAATGCGTCCTCCCCACTTCCCTGCTCTGGCTATTCAATCGAACATCATCAAAGCGCTGCTGTGAAGAGATTTTGCATACTTTATTGTCATCCCAATAGTAGTAGTCTGACCCCCAAGTAGGGAGATTATCTGGGTGAGCCTGATCTAATCACACCAGTCCTTTTTTTTTTTAGGATTCTACCTATCTGTTTTGCAAGAGAGAGGGAGAGAGCCTGTGCAAGCAGGGAGTGGGGTAGAGGCAGGGGGAGAGAGAGAACCCCCAAGGAGACTCCATGCTGAGTAGGGAGCCCAACTCGGGGCTTGATCCCACAACCCTGAGATCTTGACTTGGGCTGAAATGAAGAGTCAGATGCTCAACCGACTAAACCACCCAGGTGCCCCCTCATGGGTCCTTTAAAGGAAGAGGAAGTTGGAGAGATTCCTAGTCCAAAGGCTTTGACTTGCTGATGCTGACTGCAGGAGGGAGGCCATGAGGAGGGGTGTGGATGGCTGCAGGAGGTTGGCAGCAGCTCCCCTAACAGCCAGGAAGGGAAGGAGGACCTTACTCCCTACAACTAGAAGGCCTGAATGCTACCAACAACCTGAATGAGCTCAGAAGAGGGTTCTTCTTCGGTCCTGGAAAGGAACGCAGCACCGCTGACCCTGTGGTTTCATCTTCGTGACACCCCAAGCAGAGGATTCAGGCATGGGGTGCCCGACTTCAGAGCTACAGAACTGTGAACCAGTGTTGTTGCTCTAAGCTGGTACATTGATAGTTTTGTTACACGGCAATAAAATCTAACAGGAGTCCTAATACATCCAGTGAGTTTCCTACAATGCTCAAGGGGATTGCAAAAGGGCAGAATTGAGGAAAACATGCTTTCCTTTAAAAAAAATATGTGTTCTCCTAGTTATCAAAAGGTCTAAAAATATTTAACACCAATAAAGTGTCTCTGGCTTTATGGAGAAAACCCCATTCCTAAGTAAAATAGGTTGAATTACGTGTTGACACTGCCATATCCACGTTGTTGGGGCAACACGGATACTGCACGATTCCTCAGGCAGATTCTCAGCAGAGTTCTTTTCTGTTACTCACACGGAGCAACTACGGTAGAGTGGAATGATTGGGAGCACAGGTGAACAGAACTGATACCACGTCATGGGGGTGCTGTGAGAATTAAATAAAAGAGTAAGTTCTAAATAGCCATCTGCTACCGTCACCGTCATCCTGGGTCTCTGTGGCCAAAGAAAAGGTAAAAGTTTTAGGAAAAGCTCTGACTAAATATCAGAAGAGACCTCATTTGGTTTCTTGTCAAGTCTTAAGTATTAGCTCTTTCTGTGAATTTGCCCTGGAAGGGGGCAGCATTTAAAATAGTTTTTCAGTATTAATTAGTAATTTAACTCAACTGCTGTATCATTTCTCTAACTGTGAGTTTCTGTTCCTTGAACGCTTTCAAAAGGCCAGACTTACCTCCTTTCTCTCTTCACCTCAGGTCTTAGCTTTGTTCGCAAAACTTGGCCATTACTGCCCTGGGGCCATGGATGACATGATTCCCTGTTTTATATCCTAGAGGAAGGACTTTCAGCTACTGCTCCAGTCATCCTCTGCTGTGCTGAGAGGCAGGATTCCCTTCCTGTTTGATACGATGTTGCAAAGCAGCAAACATGCACAACATTATCACGATACAATGCAAGATAAAAGATTTTGAAGAAATTCTCATTATTTCATTCCCTTCCTTTGAAGTTACGTATATTGTCTCTCAGGAAAGGGCCAGCCTTGGGACACCTGGGTGGCTCAGTGGGTTAAGCGTCTGCCTTCGGCTCAGGTCATGATCTCAGGGTCCTGGGACCGAGCCCCACATCGGGCTCCCTGCTCAGCCAGGAGCCCGCTTCTCCCTCTGCCTGCTGCTCCCCCTGCATGTTCTCTCCCCCTCTCTCTCTCAAATAAATAAAATCTTTAAAAAAAAGAAAAAGAAGGAAAGGGCCAGCCTGAGTTGTGAGGCAGGCTGTACTCTTGGTGGCAGTGTATAAAGCATATCTATTTCCCCGATAAAAGAAAGACTGTCATGAACAAAATGGCACATCCCTGTCTGTTGGGACAGGACTGCCCAGGATTTCCTTGTATACGGAGAAACATCAACCCCAAAGCAGATCGCTGACCTTCTTTTCCAAGGATGTGTTCAAACCCCCCTTTCCAGTTTCCAGTTTGCTTTTCCAGCTGATAGTTTGCCTTAGTATCTCCAGTGGACACTGCTGGTTGATGTCGCATGTACCTTCGATGTTTCATGTCTGGTTTAGCAGCCAAACAAATCAACACTGGCATTCTAGCTCTGAAACATACCTTCTGTGACCTTAACTGGTAAGCCTCTGTAAAACAAAGAACCCAAGATATAGTTGTTACCAAGTTTTAGTGAAACAATACATGCAAAGTGCTTAGTTTCTTCCTAGCGTTCAGCAAATACTTGATCAATGGTAGTGATTAGTATAACTTACCTCTATTACGGGTACCACCATGCCCACAGCATCCTCTCTGAGAGGGTAGAGCAAAGGTACATGGCAAATTCCACCAGTGGGATTAACTCATGGGGAATATTGCAGCTAAATTAATCAAAAGACTGATTTATGAATTTTAAAAAGAAATGAAGATTTGAAGCTTTAAAATTCACACATTCGGGGTGCCTGGGTGGCTCAGTCATTAAGTGTCTGCCTTCGGCTCGGGTCTTGATCCCAGGGTCCTGGGATCGAGCCCCACATCAGGCTCCCTGCTCGGCGGGAAGCCTGCTTCTCCCTCTCCCACTCCCCCTGCTTGTGTTTCCTCTCTTGCTGTGTCTCTCTCTGTCAAATAAATAAATAAAATCTTTACAAAAATAAAAAAACATAAAATTCACACATTCGCCAGAAATATGCTAACGAAACATTTAGTAGAGTTTCTGTTTTAAGGATGGATAACAATGATTAATGATTAGTATGTCTAAGCCGATTAATGGTATTCTTTCCATGTCCAGAGATCCATACATAATATAGGAGCTAGTCTATGGATATTAGAAGAAACTACCATTCTGATGCACGGAGGCAAGTCTGGCCAGGAATCTGGGTAGAACAATCGCAAAAGGCATTTAACCACAAGAGACCAAAATCCCATCTGTGGCAGAGGCAAGCTGATTCCTAATAATACCCACATGGTACTAAAATCTCTAAGCCAAGAAATTCTAATTAAAACTAGATTCTGATCCATGAAACACCTGGGGGCCTGTCAGAGACAAAAGATCTCTGTGTAGCAATACTTCCTTGACCCCCGGGCGTGGGGACAGCAGAGAGCCCGCGGTGGAAGGTGAAAGTGTAGCCACAGCAGGGATGCCCAGCTCCTGGCCGGGACGGGGATGGGGCATGGGGAGCAGGACAAACACGGCCCTGCCCTCGGAAGGCTTGGAGTTTACCTGGGAGGAACGCCCTGTGCATTCCATGTGCCACCCAAGCCTCTCCGGTCCTACCCTCATTATCCAGACGTCCCTTCTCATCATGCTGTCTCCGTAATGACCAGCACACAGTTCTGTTGAAGCACCTTATACCTGCGGCATTTCTGTAAGAGCCCATCTCCCTCATTAGAAGTTCATTCATTTAGGAAAGAGTCTATGTTGTATTCAGTAAATTTCTCTAGTCCCTACCACAGCTCCTGACCTACAGTACTTGCTTTGGACGTGCTGAGTAAACTGGTAAGACAATATGTTCTGTTGGATAGGTAAACATGCTAATATTATTAATTTACTTATATTTTACTTTTATTTTTCATTGGTAGCACAAAGGTAAATGCTGCCCAGGCTTTTATAATTTATAAACACTGATTTTGTGATACAAATAAATAGCTACTGTAAAAGAAGTCGTAGGGAAGAATAGTAATAAAATGTGCAGATCATATGATGTTCCCAGTAAATACAAAAATGTGAGCTGTACCAGTGTAAGTAAATGTGTTCAAGCTGAATTACCTGCTCAACACTTTAGATTTTATAATCTAAATATTAGATTTTGCTTTTTTTCTGAGCTAACCTCCTTGTTCATACATTTATATTATAACATAAACATTTATTTTCTTAAATGTTTTTCCTCAAACATCTAGCATAAAATATATCACTTTAAATAAAACACTTGTGCATTATTGAATTTAAGTTGGTGCATGTTTCAGAGCTACCTATTAGTGTCATGATAATATTCATCTTTCCTGATGCCACGTAAATTTATTTTCACTAGTCAGTCAATGTAACATTTTTCAGTATTTTTTTTTTTAAAGATTTTATTTATTTATTTGACAGAGACATAGCGAGAGAGGGAACACAAGCAGGGGGAGTAGGAGAGGAAGAAGCAGGCTTCCCCGCGGAGCAGGGAGCCCGATGTGGGGCTCGATCCCAGGGTCCTGGGATCAGGACCTGAGCCGAAGGCAGACGCTTAATGACTGAGCCACCCAGGCACCCCCATTTTTCAGTATTTTTATGCTAACTAATTTTGTCATGAGGATTTTTGTGTGAATACTTCGTTTTCAGGATCAACAGTCATTCCTAAAAATGTGAAGACTCAAAGCTTTAGGGATGAGGGGAAAATCAAATATATAGCATCCCATAGGTGAAAGCAGAGGATCCCAGATATTTATGGATATTTCAATATTGTGCAGAAAAGAGTTAATGCCACAGGCCTGACTAGTATCCTTTGAAAAACCTGCTTATAAGGTTGGCCCTTAGCTGGCATTTGGGAGCTTGGAGTTTGAGAGGGTTCCTATCACCCTAACTGAAGATTCAGGTATTAGGTAAAAGTAGAAGAATGCCCAAAGGCAGGATGCATTAAGTAAAAAAAAATTAATGAGAGAAAATCTGAATTAAGCAAAATTAAACAGGTTTATTTGCTGCAAGATTTTCCAGAGGCTGTAGATACTAATAGTAATAATAAACACACATTGAGCACTTACTAATATGCCAAGTACTTTGAACGTGTCCACTAGTTTAACCCTTGCAACAGCACTATGGGGTAGGTACCATTATTATCATACTGTTTTACACATGGAGGAACTGAAGCCAGAGAAAGAAGGTCACTTCCTCAAGGACAACCAGCTTGTGAGTTTGACGGGATTGGTACACAGTATTTCTCCCATTTATTTGACTACAACCTTCACCTGCAGCATTTCCCGGGATGAATGTTCCATGAGACATAGTTTGGTAAATGTTGGAATAGAGAGAACAAGATGAGGAGAGTTGAGAAAAGCACGTGGGCACTTTTCCATTGTAGGAGAATGGCATTCCCATAACTCCAAAGACAGGATCCATCCTCATCAGGAATCAGGTACGCTACGTTTCTGGCCAGGAATCAGCATTTAAAATCCTTACTCATACTGAGAGAAATAGAAATGAGAACACGAATTACCAAGTTCAATTATATATATTTAATTATATATGTTGAATTATGTATTATGTCAACATATAATATTATCAATATATAAATAAATCAATAATTATTAATATATAGGGTTAGAAAGATTCTGTCATACACTGTTGGTTAGAATGTAAATTCTTACAACATTTTTGCAGGGCTCTTTAGAAATCTTAAATAAAATCACTATGAAAATATCCTTTGACCCAGATATTTCTGCCATTTCTAGCCCCAGAATAACCCTCCATTCATTCTGCCAAGCCCCATTCCATACCTACATTTTGGTACTGCTCTTGGTAGATTGTACCATAATGTCTCACAGTTGTATTATTTGCTGCCTTCCCTCTAAGAGGATTATATATCCTCACTGCTTGCTAAGTGACTTACTGGGCTCCTCCCAGTAGGAAAAATACACTCACTTCCTCCTTGATGGGAGGGTTGGCCACACGACCTGCTTTAGCCGATGGGCTGTGGGTGGAGGTAATATATGTGATGACTGTGCAGAAGATTCAAGAGCCATCCTGTGGTTTCATTGTTTCTCTTACTTCTCTGTGCCAGCAGATTAAAATGAGGCTGCTTCTTTAGACTGGGTCCTTAAATAATGAAGACATGGAGCAGACCCTCTGGTATCATGTACGTGAGTGAGAAAGGAATGTTTGGTAAACCACTGCGGTTTCTGGTCATTTGTTAACATTGGTCTTGTAACCCAGCATAAAGTAGTAGAAGCCCCAAATTCACTTCTTCTACAAAGCGTTTCATATTTACTCCCTGCCCCTCAAAGTCTACAAAGAACTTAAAGTCTATAATATAGATATTTAAAGTGTCCATTTTCCTAATATTGACTTCCAATTATATTAAATACATCACACTGTTTTACACAGATACACTATAAATTCTTTGAAGCTCTGGGCCATGCCTTATACTTTTAAATTTTTTCTCTGGTCCTGGAAACATGGTAGGTACTGAATAAACATTCAGCCAACACACCTAGAAATATTTATTGAGAACCTACGATATGAAAGCCACTGTTGCCTTATCAATTGGTAAAAATAATAACTGAGGACTTTATTTCTATCTTGGTGAGAAGCAGGTAGTTGGTTCCAGAAAGATTTTGCTTGTTTACTGATGATTAGTTCATAGAGGCCTTTGTTAGGACTGACCTTCTAAAAATCCGCTACTCAAAGTGGCTTCATTGCCTCTAGAGTTGGAGGAAAATATGGTCCTCTTACCCCTAAACAAGCAACAAACTCGTTCATTCTTTTTTTTTTTAAAGATTTTATTTATTTATTTGAGAGAGAAAGAATGAGAGACAGAGAGCATGAGAGGTAGGAGGGTCAGGGAGCCCGATGCGGGACTCGATTCCAGGACTCCAGGATCATGACCTGAGCCGAAGGCAGTCACTTAACCAACTGAGCCACCCAGGCGCCCAAACTCGTTCATTCTTATAATGAAGATGTGTTTAGATTTCCCTCAGTGAGAGGTTACTCTCCAAGGGAATGTTTGTTTGGGGTGAAGAGAACAGAAGCAAGGAGGCAGGAATACACCAATCAGTTCGATTTCTTCCCGAAACCAACTCCTGTTTTCCTGGGCTCATCAGTGGCTGGTCTGGCATCTCAGGCACAGGGTTTAGAGATTTCTATAATTTTTACATAAGGAATACATCAAGAAATGTGTTTAAGCTATCTATTCATTTGAGCTCCAAAGTCTCTGCTATGGTTTTTTATACGGCAAAGTAAAACGGATGCCCTCCGTCTCATTTGGGAAGGAAGGGGGCTCCTCTGAGCCCATCTGATGGTTTCTGGTGACTCAACATAGGAGGCCTTCTGTCAACCCTTTGAAATGGGGTTAAATGACATTCATCTAACAACAGTGATCGGCGGGGATGAATATTTCATACATGAGTGGACAAAGCAACACAACCGTAAATTTTCCATCTTCGCTGAGTCGCTGTAACAAGTATATGACATCTGTATTATTTTCTGTACTCTAATCTCATAATATTTTGATCCTTAGATAAATGTCATTAAATCATTGCACAGTTAACCTTGTGAGGTTTTTTGAAGCTAACAGGCCAAAGTAATGTGAATTGATAGCATTAGCCAAGGTCACACAGTTATTATGTCAGGTGGCAAGGGGAGGAAGTGCTATTTATATATATTTATATTTATTTATTTTTATTTTTTAGAGGGAATAGAGACAGGGTGGCATCATCTTCCCAGTTCCACAAGGAAAAACAATTTGGAAAGCCTCATCATCTCTTCATGCTCCAGTTTTTATCTTTTATTATTTGTTTGTTGGTTTGTTTGTTTATTTACTCATAGGATCAATACAGTTCTATCTGGGATGTTTTTCACTCTTCAGGGGACCATGCCTAGCAAAATTCAGAGAATCTTACATTTCTGGAGTCACGAGGGGCTGCAAGATTTCTGGACCAACCATCTCTTTATTAATGCATAAAATGAACCCCAGAGTCCTTAAGTCACTTACCTATATTAGATTTGATGTAAAAGTTGTGATCAAAATATAAATAGTAAAAAACACATTTTAAGTGAAGAAAATTTGGGAAAAAAGAAAACAAGAAAAAACCAACTGGATGGAAGGTTATCACTGAGGCTGTGGGACGGGAATAGAAACCTGCTTCCTCACGGAAGGGCAGGACACGTGTGCAGTGATGGGGGGTAGACACATCCTATACAGATAATGGGCATATTTGTGAAAATGCTAGGGAGTGCATGACTGGCAGATGTTATTAAGGGTTGGGACTCAGTACCAAATCTAGGATCAGGCAGCATCTTTTTATCTTTTATGTCTAGGCCACTGGACCATGTTTCTTAATATTCAGGGGAGTGAATCTTTGTGAATCACCTGATTTAGGAGCACATCCTCCTCATTCCCTCTCCCCCATATAGGACTGATCACATCCTCCCCTGCATGAGCCTCTTGTGACCTGTTTTATTTGACCCTTAAAATGAAGGTGAAGTGATATTCCAAAGAAAATAAATCTGGCACTACTAGATGTTGGGCATTTTCATTTATATGACAAGTAAAGAAAATGAGAATCATTGCTTCATGAAGTGGGTCATGGCTGTCTGCTGGAGTCACAAGAACCTTCTGTGATGCTGTGGTGTTCCTTTGCCTGGAAATGTGAAGTAATGGGATCCTGAAAAATACATCTACCCAGAGGTGATGTGTAATTTGAATATTAATGTTCTCCTGCTCATACCTATTTGTTGTCAGAACAGTTTGGGGGAAAGAATAAAGGAAAAATAAATGGAATAATACGCTAGAAATATAATACCAATTCATCACACCAATTCAAAAAGTTAAGACAGCAGCTCTGGAAGCGTTCGTTGACAAATAATGGCACTTTGGGGACTAAAATCAGACAGGAGTTTCTGGGCAGATGCCAGGGTCCAGGTTTCCCTTCTCCTCCTCCACAGGTCTCAATGATCAGAATACTTATGTAATGGACAAGTGGAAATATCCTGTATATAAACGAACACCAAAAGATTGTAGGACCAGAGATACTGGGTTGTCTTGATTTATCTCTCACTGAAAGTATTTCTTGCTGCCAGTTTTAACCCGGGCAAAGTTTTATGCTCAGACGTTGTCATAAAATTCATTTTTTCAGTTAAGAACTGTGGCTAATTTTGCCCTAGAAAGAATTTTGTGCAAAATTTATTTTCCTTAAACTGTCAGTGTGACTGTCATGGAGAAGAAAAGGGCTCAAGGGATAGAATGCAATTAAGCTTCTAATAAACTCTCTGTCCTTCAAATATCAGGGGGGGATGATGATCCAGGGAGAGCTGGGCAGAAAGGAGACGTCTCAAAAATACCAGATCACAGAGAGAGAAGGGGCACCATGTATTTCAGGTGAGGATTTCCTTTTGATTTCTCAAATCCTTTGATTTCAAAAAGTTCTTAATGCCTTTGATAGTGGGCATGGAGAATGCTTGTTGATGAAAAGCATCAGCCTGTTGTCTTCCTCTGCTAGTTGGTCGGACTTTAACATCATAGAAAGAGAGAGCAAGACAGTATGAACTAGCTTGGAGAAAGATGCTGGATTGGGTGTGCATACTTGCTGGTAGTATTGGCTGAGAAACCCTGAGCTCTCTAAATTAGGCATTTAAGGCTTTCAAAGGAAAAGTTGAGAGACAAAACTGAATGGGAAGTTGTGCTCTTTTCAAATGTCCATAGCGATGGAATTCGTGTGGGGAAATATCTGGAAAAAAGTACTGAGTTAGATTATGGCGATATCTCTGACCATGTAAATACCTTTATAGAATATTTATATATTTATAAAAGTATATTTATGTGTGTTTATAAATTTATGTGTGTATATGAAGTGGGTCATGGCTGTCCTCTGGAGTCACAAAAACCTTCTGTGATGCTGTGGTGTTCCTTTGCCTGGAAATGTGAAGTAATGGGATCCTGAAAAATACATCTACCCAGAGGTGATGTGTAATTTGAATATTAATGTTCTCCTGCTCATACCTATTTGTTGTCAGAACAGTTTGGGGAAAGAATAAATTATATATTTATAGACTTATATATTTATAGACTATTTATATTTATACTTCTATATTAATAGATACTTATATTTATTATTATATATTAATAGAATATTTATACTTATGGAATGTAGAAGTCTTCCTGCCATGTAAGTAATTCAATTTTTTGCATGTAAAACCTTATTTTAAAAGTCACCCTCTTTATAAATTCTGATATAACTAAGAATTTTTTTTTGTGACACAAATACATACTTGTCATTGAGATTGAATATTTTAATACTTGCTTTCCTTATGAGAGGCAATACCTATACTTGATATTTTCTTTTTTTGGAAATTGATTACTTATTGCCTTGGGCAGTGATCTGAATCTAGTGTCAGTATGGGAGTTCACTCTCAAGTTCTTGGTAATTTTGCAAAAGATGTTAGCAGGGCCTTAATGTTAAAAATTCATAAATACTAGAACCCAGGTATATTCAGCTCTGATTGTGGTTTTGATACTATTTCATTGCTGGATTTGCTAGTTAAATGCCTAAGATGAAAACTCTTGTTTCTTCTTTGTTCTCTTTCCTATCTCACCAGGCTTTTCAAATCTTGGTCAGCCCACACCTCCAACCCTCCAGTCCTACCAGGTTGTTTTGGTTTTAACTTTGCCTTGGAAGTGCCATCAAGCCTGACTGATAATTTTTTTTTTTTCAAATGGGTCAAAATGAGACCGAATCCCTTCAGGAAGTGGGGCTGGCTTTGTGTGAGGTTCGGAGGTGTATGTCCGCTTGAGGTCAAGTCAGAGGTGCTATTACCTGAGGGGCTGGTGGTCACTCCAGACGTGACATAAGGAGATATCAAGCCCGCTTCTGTCCTTGCTTCAGACTCACCTGGCTACACTCTTCAGGCCTCTGCTAAGCCGGAAGGACGTAATCTGGATCACACAGGCCCCACAGCCAATTGGCTCACCTGTTCAGCAAGAGCAGATCATTTAGTTCCTGTCCCCAGATGTGTGATTTCATGGTTGCAAGGGCTTTCTGACTCCTCTGCATCGATGTTTATATTTGCTAACAGGGTACACCCCAGTTGGTGTGCTGTTTAGCAGAGAATTGATAAGAATGAGAAAAATTGTCGTATATTTCATATTAATCCCAACATGCATTATTTTAAAAATAGGGAGTAGAATCATGGAGTCTAAGGGTTTTCCTGTGTAACTTCTCGTCTAGTCCCAGAATATCTTCTCTTACATTCTTGTTGAAAGTTAACAGGCAGTAATTAGTGCAAGGGAAGCAATCCTGCACTACACACAAATTACTGAGTAGAGTTATACTAGCAGTTTACAAGGGCCTTCTCTGGGCCACATGCATGCTAAGCACTAGTCATGCTAGATGAATCAGACTTGGTTCCCATCCTCAAAAGATGTTTTTTTTGGTTGTGTTTTAGTGCTTGAAAATTCCTTGCAGGGGCGCCTGGGTGGCTCAGTTGGTTGGGCGACTGCCTTCGGCTCAGGTCATGATCCTGGAGTCCTGGGATCGAGTTCCGCATCGGGCTCCCTGCTCAGCGGGGAGTCTGCTTCTGCCTCTGAACCTCTCTCCTCTCATGTTCTCTCTCTCAGATAAATAAATAAAATCTTTAAAAAAGAAAATTCCTTGCAGATAACCCATAAAATCATGGGATTCCCATGTGTTTAATGTATATGAAATTGTCCCAAATTATGCAATAAATAAGTTTCCAACTAGACTATTAATCAGCACTTTATTTCTGTGTCTCAACTCAGACCCACTGGTTATAATTTCAGAAAGAGCCAGATGTATATGGTGATAATTTCCTTTTTTGTTTATGCCATCAACTCGTAGCCCACATGCTGACCATGGATAGCAGACATACTTTTTTTAGCTTATCCTTCATTTCTCATACATTCGACCTAACATTTAGAAATTGAAAACTTTCAGTAAAATCAGATTGTGATGATGGTTACACAACTATGTGAATATAGTATGTGAAGCTGCTTTAATGGATGGATTGTATTGTATATGAATTACAGTTGAGCCTTGAGCAACGTGGGGGTTGAAAATGCACATATGACATTTGACTTCCCAAGAATTTAACTACTAAAAGCCCAATGTTGACTGGAAGCCTTACTGATAATATAAGTAGTTGGTTAACACATTTTGTATGTTTTATGTATTATATACTGTATTCTTAAAGTAAGAGAGAGAAAAGAAAATGCTATTAAGAAAATTATAAATGAGGGCGCCTGGGTGGCTCAGTTGGTTAAGCGACTGCCTTCGGCTCAGGTCATGATCCTGGAGTCCCGGGATCGAGTCCCGCATCGGGCTCCCTGCTCAGCTTCTCCCTCTGACCCTCCTCCCTCTCATGTTCTCTGTCTCTCATTCTCTCTGTCTCAAATAAATAAATAAAATCTTTAAAAAAAAAAGAAAAGAAAATTATAAATGAAGAGAAAATACATTTACAGTACTGTACTGTATTTATCAAAAACGATCTGTGTATAAAGGAAACTGTGCAGTTCAAACCCATGTTCAAGGGTCAGCTGTACCTTCAGTGAAGCTATTACAAATCTCTATTTCAGTTTCCTTCGAATAATCCAAACTGTCTGGCAATCCTGGACCCGCATTTGCACATGGCAGCCACCAGCGGGAACTGACCAGCTGTGCTGCCTTCAGGTGTTGTTTCCTCACCCAGCCCAACTCTTCTGTTAGCCCAACAAAAATACTTGAGTCTGGGATTCTCCAACATGGCCAGGAATTCTCAGTTCAGAGCAGTTTTGCCATGATCCTTGCAGGGTGGGGAGGAAGGAGGCTGGGACCCTAAGAAGTCCATGCGAGTTGGGGTCTCTAGGGTCCTTCCAGGAAAGATCAGTCTCATGAATTCCCCCATTCCAGCAGCTCTTGTGAATGCATAAAACAATGGGAGAGGCAGAGGTTTTCCTTCTCCTTAGTGTGTTGCTCCTAGAGCATCTAATGACTCTGAGTCTGATTTGTTTAAAAATGTGACAGTAGAAGATCATATATTTATCTTTTTACATTTTTCACGCAAGTTTGGATAATTTTATTTTCTTTCTTTTTTTGGCAAAATAATGACTAAAATTTATTGGGCAATTTTTGAGCATTTTCGTTTGTACTGAGAACTATATAAGAGCACTTTTTATATTATGTATATTCATCACATATATTTTATACATTATACATACATTATACATTATATATATTCATCACATATATCTATTTTAGTATAGTTGACACACAATGTTACATTAGTTTCAGGTGCATAACATAGTGATTGGACAAATTTATACACTATGCTAAGTGTAGCTCCCATCTGTCCTGATATGCTGTCGAAACAAATGAATAAAACAAAAAGCAGAATCAGACCTATAAATACAGAGAACAAACTGGTTGTATAATTTGCTCAACAACTTTTTTGAAAAATGCCTCGTCCATGCCAGTTATATGATTCATGTTCTGTGTATATTACCTCATGTGATCCTCACACTTAACCAAATCAACTTTTCTGCATTGTCACAAAGACAAACTGAGGCACAGAGAAGTGACTTAAGGCCACACAACTAGTAAATGACAAGGTTTTTCTTTTATTTGAACAAATGCCAAAGCCTATTGCTCTTTTGCCTACTTGCTCCTTTTTTAAGTCAGGTCAGAGAAAAGTCTCCCTCTTCTGTTGTTGTTTCGAGGTCTGACTGCCTTTCAGGGAAGATGAGTGACTATGACTCTTCATCAGCGTTTCCCAAAGTGTGACATTAGTGCTGAACTAACCTTTCATTGGAAGGAATATATCACAGTGCATGACTCTTTGGAGAGGTTTTCCTTGGATCAAGGCAATCCCAAGCACACCCCCAAAGGAATTATAATTGAATTGCTCTTCCTTTTACTCATTGCTGTTAATGCAAATATGCAGATAATGCTGAACTTACAGAGTCTGTTGGAAGGTTATTTAATAACACCTGCTGTTTGCTCAGGTTACATCTAAGAGGCACACAGAAACCATGCATGTGATACTTTGAGTCACAATGCATCCTGGTTTGTTAGCTTAATACACATTACAGTATGTGTTTTAATTTGGAAAATATGTATCATTTTCAGGATATGAATTTTGATGGCAGGCATCAGTGAGAATATTTCTCTAATCTTTTGTAAGAGGAGCTCACTGAAAATCAGTGTTAGCTTAAATGGTAGGTTTGGTTGAAATGAGAAACCCGTTAGGAAGGTAGTTCCTTGTGAAGCTCTCCCGACATGAAATCAGTGTTAGTGCTAAAGCAAATAATCACTCCAGAAAATCACAGGCTCACTTCTGTCAGCATGGGTAAACCATAGAAGGCTGAATGGTATTATAGGGGAAAGACAGCGAACCAGGAGCTGTGCTATGCCAGAAAGTGCCCGTGGGACCCTGGACAGGTCCTTCATCCTGTCTGAGGCTCTCGCCTCTCTAAACACAGTGTGAACACCAGGTGGTTTCTAAGCTATGTTGGATATATTCCTATTGAGCTCTGATCACCGTGTGTTTTGAAGTGTATGCAGAAGTAGGCATTTACCCATTGGCAAGGATGTTTATTGTTCTACTATTTCCTTTGATTCCCTTAACAATATACAAGATAATGGTGTTGTTTGCATTTAAATAGTACTCTTCTTTCTTAGAAACCCAAACTTGTGTGTTAAGTGTGTACTTGTCACATCATGCATGTGATCCGTGTGGATTTAGCTGGCCATATGCATGGGTAGGAACTGAAAAGAAGGGAACTGACTGTATGGGTGAAGACAGAGACGAGATAGATGCTAGAGGCTTCCTGAGTTCTCAGCAAGTAACATATATTGGTGCTAATTTTACAGCAACCTGAAGGCAGGTCTTTTTCATATTTCATGGCTGAGGACACTGAGTGTAGCCAGTGCTGTTCACACCCTGGGGCCCCACCATGGCAGGCAGGCTGGACCTCAGTTCCCAGCAGCACCCGTCTCTGTTTGAGGAGCTTTCCTAGCAGCTGGAGGTGGCAGATCTGTGAGATGGCAATCGGGAAACTCCTCCCAGAAGCAGCCTTCACCCAGATGCTGGAAGAGGGCACCTAATGCTCCTGCTGTCCCATCCCTCAGCAGGGCCACTGTGGGCGCCTCTTCTCCACAAGCGTGCCAACTGTCGCTTCTCCACTTCCCATCGGTGTCTCCTGAGATTTTCTTCCAAATAAACTGCTTGCTCAGGGTCTGCTTCTGAGGACACGAGGCAAAGACACGGAGGCTCTGAGAACTAGTGCCCAGGGCCAGGTCCCATAGTCGCTCAGGAGCAGAGCTGGGATCCAGACCCACGTCTGCTGGCCCGTATTCCTTGTTTCTTCTGTATAAAGTAAAACATTTTCCACACGTCTAGTGGCATTCCAGACGTCACACCTGGGAGCACTTGTAGGTACAATTTCTTCCACTTGGTTTATGTATATTCGAATGCATGGTTCTTATAGTTTAGGGCCCTAAGTGCTGTTATCAGATGATCACGGATCATGGTTTGTATCCTGCTTTGTATAAGCTCCTTCAGTTTGCACTAGTCACTTAACATCTCTCTGCCTCCATTCTTCCTCATGTGTAAAATACAAATAAAGATTGTCACCTCACAGGGTTACTGAGACAATGGCATGGAGTATCTGTTATATGCCACTGAGGACCCACCTGAGGTACTCAGTACAGCATTCAGCATACCCCCATGCCCCACTGCAGGTACTCAGTACAGCACTCCCGACATCCCACTGATTCCCCCCCTCCATGCCCCACCTGAGCTACTCAGTATAGTACTCAACACACCCCCCCATGCCCCACCGGAGGTACTCAGCACAGCACTCAGCAACACCCCCATGCCCCACCAGAGGTACTCAGCACAGTACTTGGCACACCCACCCCCTATGCTCCACCTGAGGTACTCAACACAGCACTCCCCACATCCCCACTGATTCCCCCTCCATGCCCCACCTGAGGTACTCAGCACATCCCCACAGATGCCTTATGTGAGGTACTCAGCACAGTACTCAGCACATCCCCCCATGCCCTACCTGAGGTACTTAGCACTGTACTTGGTGCATCCTAAATTCACAATTGCTGTCACCTGCTGCTAATCCTACCATTGTTGTTACATTTACCTTCTCACTTGATCTTCACAACTATTGTGGGTGATAGACACAGGAGTGTGGTCATTCCCATCGCATTGATGGGGAAGCTGAGATACGAAGAAATCAAGATGTTCAGGTGGGAGGGAAAATGGTAGAGCATGAGATACTTCTCCTCAAGTACTTCTCTTGATAGATCTTTACACTTTTGACCTCTGTGTTTCTTTTCACTAATAAAAATACTTTCAATCTGAGAATGGATAAAGCCAAGTAGAAATTTGAGCAGCACACATGAGATGAATAACATCCAGCAAATCTCAAAGTTTTGAGGCAGTATTTGCCTTTGGGTGTCCACCAGTGGTTTGTCCAGCTGTGTCCATGTAAACTGTCACAGCTGTTCTCTTGGGGACACGTGACCACCCCCAGGAACTCCCCTGCTGTGGACTGAATGCTTGTGTCCCCCCAACCTTGAATTCTTAGCTGAAAGCCCTGGGAGGTGGGGCCATTGGGATGTAATTAGGGTTAGATGAGCTCATGAGTGTGGAGCCTCCTGAATATGCACCCCTCCAAGAGTCACAGGAGAGCTTGCTCTGTCCTCAGCTCTCTGCCCTGTGAGGATACAATGACAAGGAGGCCATCTGCAGCCCAGAAGAGTGTGCTCACCAGCACCCAACTGCGCTGGGACCCTGATCTTGGACTTCTAGCCTCCAAACTATGAGAAATAAATTTCTGTTGTTTATAAGCCACCTAGTTTATGATATGATATTTTGTTATAGCAGTTGGAGCTAAGACTTTCCCCAAAGCAGGAAACTCCCTAATGCAGCGACTCTTAATCTGGGGCTTATAGATCCCCTGACATTTTATATAGAATTATGCATTTTATTCCCATGAGAGGCTTCATAGCTCTCCTCAGCTTCTTACAGGGTTCTGTGACCTCCCAAAGGTTAAGAAGTACTACTGTGGGCTAAGATGCTTTATTGGAGTTGGCACAAGGCTTTTATCCTGTGGCAGAATGTGATGACCAACCTCATCTTTATGAACACATCTCATACTCTCCAGGATCAGATAAGTAAGGGAATATTACAGCTGGAGGGACCACTGACATTATCTTAACCAAATACATCATGTGGAAAAGGAGAATATGAAGGCCCCAAACTATGGCAAGATAATCTGAACACAACAGTTTATTTTATTTATTTTTAAAATTTTAAAATTTTTTATTGTTATGTTAATCACTATACATTACATCATTAGTTTTTGATGAACAGTTTTTTATTTTTAAAAATTGTCATTTTTCATAGCTTCTGTTCCAGTTCAAGACTGTTCAGATGGTGCTGTCGTTTCAGTCCGCTGGGTTCTAAGCTGTGTGCTTAGAGTTCTATTGTAGACTGAACAATTGTGCCCCAAATAAAATTTACTCTGTACCTTTTATATAAGCTTTTAGGACTTTGCACATCTTTTCCTTAGCCAGAAATGATCATATTTCTCCCTTTTAAATATTTGCCTTAAATCTTTTTTAAAGATTTTATTTATTTATTTGACAGAGAGAGAGAGAGAGAGAGAACACAAGCAAGGGGAGCAGCAGAGGGAGATGGAGAAGCAGGCTCCCCACTGAGCAGGGAGCCTGATGCGGGACTTGATCCCAGGACCCCCGAGATCATGACCTGACCTGAAGGCAGACGCTTAACTGACTGAGCAGCCCAGGTGCCCTTGCTTTAAATATTTTATATGCCTCAATAAAGGTTTAAGACATGCTTTTGAATCCCCCCATCAAATATACACATTGTAATTAAAGCTAATATGATGAAGAGAATATGAATGAAGAACATCACTTTATAAGAAACAGCTTTAAGAATACACCATTTGCACAGAGTTAAAATACCTTAAAATCTGCAAAATTAAGATAATAGTTCTTATCAAGTGAGCAAAGTAGTTTGTCCAAGTTATCTCTAATTCACACTAAAACTGTGCAAAGTGGGATTTATCTTTCCATTTTCCAGATGAGAAGCCTGGATGAACAACTTGGCAGCATTCTATGGATTATACATGTCCGAGGTAGGATTTGAAGCCACACCACTTGATCACTCTGTTCCTTCCTGCCACCACCCTAGAAGAAAGGGCTGTTTCCAGATCCATGTGAAAGCCTCATGACAGAAGCTAGGTTTTACTGAATAATTACTTATCCTAACTTTTATTAGCTCTTTGAAATACAAATCAATTATTTTTTAGCTGCAGATTGAAATAAATTCATTTAAACAACCAAAAATTTGTTATAGTGAAACAGTGACAGCTTGATTTGCAAAAACTTTGGAAAAACTAATTTATAGGCATATAAATGATTCAAATGCAGACAATAATTTATTGTAAAGAAAAATACACAGTAAAGAGACATTTTTAGAGCTTAAATATTGGTATTTCCTGTAAGGAAGGGCATGTTTCAGAGAGAAATGAAGACAGACTGAATTGAAGAGACATGAACTAGAGACATAACCTACACTTAGGTTGTGTGAGGCCAGTGAGATCAACCAAGAAAACTGTTAATTAAATAAAAATAAAACTACTGATCTGTTAATAGGAAGATTTAATCAAAACAGTGAAATTACGATCGGGTGAACAAATGTTCATTATTAAACGTCAGGTTCTCTGTTAGGCTCTGGGGACTCGGTGGTGAACAGGATGGAAGGAGGGACACTGTCCTGCCCAGAACTTATACTCCAGAGCTAGACGATGGGATGCAATCATGTGTGCTAAGCACTGATGGGAGTGGAGGGTCTGTTGCCATGGGAATAGGTGGGAGGCCACCCACATCCAGCTTGGGCAGTTTGGGGAGTCAGCCAGGTGAGTAGGGGCCAAGCATCTAAAGGAGTCGCCCAGTGGGAAAGGGTGGCATTTCTAGGGGGAGAAATAGCATGGCATATTAAGGTACCCAAAGAGCTTTGGTTTGGCTGGAGTGAAGAGTGAGGGGCGGATGGGTAGAGGTTGGGAAAGAGGCAAGATACCTGGGATATTTTTTAGATATTTGTGTCCTTAGGCATTTTTACCTTGAAGAGCTCGTTTCACATTAAATCCAGCATTCATCCTCCACATTAAGTATATCTTACAGATTAGTTCCTAAGAACTGCATTAAATGGCAATCAAATAGATGATGAATGTTATGTTTTGAGAAAATGTCATACAATTAGCTAAATTTGATATTGATTCTGTTTTATATTTTGAAGCCAACTTTTTGTTCAGTTTTCAAACATTTCCATGGGTACTTGAGAAACATAAGGATTCTAAGCACCACATCTATTGGATCCATGGGACCAGATGGGACCAGAGAAGCCTGACCAAGGACCACGTAGAAAAGGTCTTATAGTGATGTTAAACCATTGAGTATGGTCCCAGGACCAGTGGAAAACCAAGGCAAGGTGTCAGCAAGGGGATAACAGGATCAGAACTGCATTTTGGAAATGACATCAGAGCTGCAGTGTGGAGTGCACTGCAGGAGAGTAAGAGAGAACATGTCAGGGTAGGGATTGGGAACAGCCATTAAAGCCTGCTACAGATTTCTCAGGGACAATTAACTGGACCCTGGATGAGTATGAAGTTATGACAAAGAGCAGAATTGTGACCCCGAAGGATGAGGTACTAGTGATTTATCCTGCAAAGACATCTTTTGGTTTGGTCCTTCAAAAAGTCCTTATCACATGACCCTTGGGTGGGGCCATTTATGAGACCTGGTGTAGCGTGTGATTTATACCCCACGTCAGAAGGCAACGAATAAAAGAAGTGGACTGGAAAACAGTTTGCAGCTCTTTGGCCAACGGGACAAATATTTCAAATTTCGAAAAAGGAAAATTTGGATCCCAGAAACTAAAGCTCATTAGCTTGATGTTGACCCAGACTTTAAATTGATCATTAAATAGTTTGTGAACACTTTCAAAAGCAACAAGGAGGGACGCCTGGGTGGCTCAGTTGGTTAAGCGTCTGCCTTGGGCTCAGGTCATGATCTCAGAGTCCCGGGATTGAGCCCCGTGTCGGGCTCCCTGCTCAGCGGGAAGCCTGCTTCTCCCTCTCCCACTTCCCCTGCTTGTGTTCCCTCTCTTCTGTGTCTCTCTCTGTCAAATAAATAAATAAAATCTTAAAAAAAAAAAAGCAACAAGGAACCATTAAAAGTGAACATGGGCTTATTAAAAATGGGAAAGTTAGACCTGGTTCCATGAAGATAGTGTTATAGACTGGTAGAAGAGAGGAAGACTATAGATATATTTTGACAGATCATACAATTATGGGCAAGATGGTAACATGTAGACCTGCTTATGACAGAAGTGGCTGGATTTATTCTCCGCTGTAGAGCAGTTGAAGATCATTGTCATTTTGAAAGATGTTCTCCAGTGCTGGGTCCTCTGGGCCTGATCTTTGAAAATTTAATCTGCAACAGTGGTGCTCAGTGTATTCATGCTTGTGGCACATTTTCAAATCTAGAATTCCCGATAGTGTGATTGAAATAATTAAATGACAGCCATAGTTATTGGACTTTTCACTGGGTCACTCTTTCCCCCCAGTCCTCGTTACAGTAGACTTATTAAGATGGAAATGTTGGATGACCTAGCTGCTTTTCTACTTCATATGTACACGTGAGGTGACAGTCTTGTGTGTTCTGGCTCTCTGGTGACTGACTGATAGCCCCCTTACTTACCTCTGGGAGCTAGATGTACATGTGTATATGCTTTACCACTTCTACCTTCTTATCTCAGCACTCCATTAGACAGTATAGAGAGCTGTTGTTCAGCCTGTTTGTTGCAAAAATAAACGTCTAGTGAGGAACATTTTTGGTGCCATACCTAAGAAGACTTTATAGTACACTGCTGTAGCAAGGATCATTGTCTGAGAACTACTGATCAGGCCTCTCTGGTCCCATCTGGTCCCATGGATCCAATAGATGTGGTATCTAGAATAATGTGGGTAAAGTCACAGAATAGAAGGTATGTGTATTTTTGCACTTACAGACAGCAAAAAATAATAGGGTTACTTAATGATTCTTACTTACTTCTTATAGGTTCTAAGAAGATGCATACAGACACAACCCCCCCCCCACACATACATACTGAATAAAATTTAAATAATTTAGATAGTGGATGGGAAAGATTTGGTTTAAGAGCTACTTATATGAACAGAATCTCCTGCTAAAATAGGGTATAATATAAATCTCTGTGAATAGAAATAGTTCTCCATCCAAGTCATAAAGAAATCTCAGGTGCCCTAGTGATTTGATCTTGGACACATGCTTTATTTGAAATTTTAGCAAACTGAAATATGCCCAGATGAGAGAGCCAGGCATTGAGGGAGTTGGGAAACCAGACTGCCCACAATGCTGAAGGATCTGGGGATGCTTGGTCTGAGTAAGGGGGACTTATGAGGAGGGATTGGAGTTCTAGAATAATGCAGCCCAGTAGAAATATTACATGAGCCATAAATGTAAACCATGTATGTGATTTTAAATTTTCTAGTTGCATTAAAAAAAGTAAGACACTTCTTGTGTCTTCTTCTACTCATCACAGAATGCTGGACATTCTTTTCTTAGAACTCTACTTTCTGTAGATTAAGACTTTGAAAGTGAATGGGAGCAGAATTTGCCACCCCAAAATATGCCTTTTTGCCATAAGGGTTATTTTAAGCTGGTTATTTTTAAGAAATAGCAGACACTGGAGAAGATCTAAAAACTGAGCTAAAAGATATTTACATTTAGAAGGGGAACATCCATTTGTAAGGGTGTCTTTTTTTTCTGTACCAGGAAGAAGAGGATGACTCAATTTTTGGAGACACTTATCAATGGAGAAGACAATGAGTTAAATCTGCATGTGTAACAACTATATGCTTATTTACTGCACTTTTCCTGGTCACCTCCCATAACTGGATCCTTATTCCCTTAAAATCTTTCTTTTGTCTCTAGCTGCAGATGGCACTGAAGGTTTCTCCCATGTATACAAGAGGTATATTTGTTATTAAACTTGTTTCTCCTGTTGTTCTGTCTTTTATTATGGCGGGGGTGGGGGATGTTGTCTCAGCCAAGAACCTAGAATGGTAGAGTGTAAATTATTTTCCTCCCCTATAAGAGGTGTTAAATGTCATGACAAACAGACAAATAAACATTTAAGTCTTTATGAGCTCAAAATTTCTCAATTTCAGATGTATACAAGTGTCAGAAGAAATAGAAGAACAGAAACACAAAACCACAAACTGTACATTAGTAATACATGTTGGTAAATTGCTCACCCAGATCCCAAGGTCAAGCAAGCAGGGAATAGAACCACAGAAGATCTATAAAATAAAGAGCAAGGGAAGCAGAATGAGTAGAAGGATTTTAAGGACATTTCAGTAAATATACTTTTAAATGTAAAAAGATGGAAACTCTACATGGAGTTTGGATGTGATGAGAGTAATTATTGACCTCACTTTACTGTCTTGATAGTGAAAGAAGAATGCAGAAATCTTCAACTTCAATTGTGATTTTATAGGATTTCATTAATCATATTTATGTACAAGTAGTTTTGTGATATTCCTATTAAGTAGGATGATAGGAACTCTAAGAATGCATTTTTCCTGAGATTTATGAAACCGTTTAATGCCTTGGTTTAAATTCAAAATCATACTAACAATTTCTCACTTTGTTGGCAACCACTTTGCTTAAACTTCACTAAGAGCCTGTAAAGGAAAATGGGACCTCTGTAAGCATTTAGGAATAAGGAGCCAGTATTCTTTATTAGTTCTTTACTTGTATCATTTAATGAGATTTACAGAACTCTCATATATTGCAAAATGTCCTTAGGCAATTTTAAAGAAGGCTAGTTTGGTCTCTGAGTCTTACTCATATTTAAAATTATGCAATAAAATGCAGGGAAGAATTAGAAGTGTGTGTTTATTAAGATGATTATGGCTTCTAAGGTTTTGGTTCACTTTAATTTTATTTCTACCATTATAGTACAGCATTGATGAGCTCAGCAAATAGTATAATGGTGCTGACATGTAGGAGCAATTCCCTCATGGACTCTGTACTACCTCAAACCAAGCTTCAACAGGACATTAGCTCTTTGCCTGAGTCCACTAAAGTGGAATTATTTCATGGAAAATGGCAGTGCTGTTGGTCTCCACGGTGATTTTTAGGATGTTCATTCAGTAGGGAGCCAGGACCATAAACTCTGTGTCTCTATTTACCCGTCCAGAATTTACGATTCTAATTATGTCTTTACCATCAGCATCTAAGTCCAAGCTACCATCATTTCTGTTTTGGAGTAGCTTACTCAGTTCCTGACCAGGCTGTCTCCCCGTGTGCCTCCCTATAATCTGTCAGGTAGATGGCATCTGGAACGTCACTTTCCTGCCCAAAACCATGAGTGGTGTCTTCCCATTGCATTTAGAATGAAATCCAGACTTCTTGACCCAGCCCCTCCCTTCTCCTCACTTGATCCGCAGTGGTCCAGTCATACTGTCCTTAGGCACCCCAAGTTCATGTCTGCCTCAGCAATTGTGCCCTGGGACATTCTTCCTCGGAAGGCTGTTTCCTTCACATTTCTGTCTCATTTTAAAACGCAAATTCTCCAAGAGCACCTTCCAGTCCCTTTCTACTAAGTCTCTTTTCATCTCTTATATTTATTTTTTTAAAAAGGTGTTTTAAATATAATACATATATCTACATGATTTACACATACATTATCTATATCTATCATCCCTCTCCATAAATGTTGTGTAGTTTTCTTTTGGCCTGACTCCTACCTCATCTCCTCAAAATATGCCTTCCATGGAATCTGGGTTCATGTCTATCTTGTTCACAGCCGTGTCCTAGAAAATGGTTAGGAACAGAGCAGTTTCTCCATAAATATGGAATCAATGGAGGCTAAGAGAATCAGATTGGACATCAGATAGGCTTGGCTAAATTCTTTTTCTTCTTCTTATGCCCTGTATGATACTCAGCCAAGTGTTCAACCTCAGTAAAATTGTTTTGATGTTGTTAAATGAAGACAATAACCATGCCTGTCTTTAGGGTCATTACCCTTCATACCCCATAAAAAATGTAGTTAATTATATTTGACAATTATTCCCCATGCCATATCCATTCCTGTTTTAGTAGCCATGGCCCTCTAGGGATGTTTGGGTTAGCTTAATACAAAAAGATAGAAATGAGTCGAGGCTAAGTTGTTCTCAGGGGACTCGAAGCTCCGTTTTGGGGCAGGATGGACTTCAGCAGCCTGTGGTGTCCTTGCACAGCCGGACCAGGACAGTGGGGACCCAGGCCATCCTCCTGGTTCCTGCAATACGCCACTGATTAGGACCTTCGAGGTGGTAACAGGCAGGCCCCACTCGGCCCTGAAAGGCCTTTGGGGCCGGGGCCTGTCTGGCAATCCTGATTCCCAGGTGTCCCCCACCGTGCAATGCCCGGTGGGTCTGGGGTGGGCCCTGGAGTCTCCGAGGTCTGGTTCGGGGCATTAGCAGCTCTGTTTAGAAGTGGGATGGACCCCCACTACCAGGAGTGTCCCCCAGAAGTCCCACCTGTGGGGGACTCTGTGTGTCCTGACCTGGGACTGATCCTCAGGAGCCTGGATGCCGGTCAGCAAGGTACGTGCATTTGCAGCTCACTCCCCGGCACTTGCCTCTGCCATCAGACCCTCCTGGCCTGTTGGACAGGGCCTGTCCTTATCCATCCAGGCCGGCAGTTCCCAGAAATAGGACACTGATGTGGAGGTTTGCATGGTTGTAACTGTCAGACCCCATACGGCCCTGCTGTCCTCATGAGAGTGGGCCGATTTTTTTTTCAATAGACTGTATTTTTAAAGCAGTTTTTATTCACAGTAAAATTGAACAGGAAGTACAGTGAGTTCCCAAATACCCTTTGCCCCTACGCAGGCACAACCTCTCATACTATTGTTAAGCGTTAGCTGTTAGTTAGGGAGTCAGAGCCAGGGTCTCCAACAAGGAAATATGGAGTCAGGACAGCTAGGATCAAACAGCATCGACATCCTCTTCTGCAGCTTAGACAGGACCACACTGACCATTCTGCTTTGCAGCCTTTGCAGAAATGACTTCTGCAAACGTCCTAAAAAAAGATAGTTAACCACAAAAGTGAAATGATGAAAACATGGGAATTTCACTTAATTGTCAATGACATAAGTGACTTTTTTTGCTGAATTGGATAACCATCTCAAATACTGGAAGGATATTTCTTCTTTGCTGTTATTCATAATGTGATGACTACTTGTAAGTTACATTATTAATATTTTTCCATCTTTACTGAGATATAATTGACATACAACATTGTGTAAATTTAAGATGTACAATGTGATGATTTGAAACACAAATATATTGTAAAATGATTACCACAATAAAGTGAGTTAACATAAAAAAAAAAAAGATAACCACAAAAGCATTTGTCACCATCATGCACAAGGGACAGTTAAGACATAAGCCCCCAGGGGCACCTGGGTGGCTCAGTTGTTAAGCATCTGCCTTCAGCTTGGGTCATGATCCCGGGGTCCTGGGATTGAGCCCACATCGGGCTCCCTGCTCAGCGGGAAGCCTGCTTCTCCCTCTCCCACTCCCCCTGCTTGTGCTCCTGCTCTCGCTGAGTCTCTCTCTGTCAAATAAATACATAAAATCTTAAAAAAAAAGACATAAGCCCCCAGATGTCAGCAAAAAAGACCATTAGCACGTGGATATTAACCCAATAGGTAGACAGATCCGTGACCAAAGCCCTGATTGGCACGACTCAGCACACCCTGATTACTTAAGAAAGTTCTGCAAAAGAGCTCATAAAAACCCCCTAAATTTAGAAATTCTGGGGGCAACCCACTTGGCTCCCCTCCCTCTCCAGGAGCTTTATACTCTTGCTCAGTAAACTTTGCTTTGTTGCCCACCACTCTTCGTGGGGCCTACCTCTTCCTTCTCCGAAGGGGTGTGACTAAAAGCCTCAGGCACTAAAGGCAGAGAAATCCTGCAACACTTTCAACATCCTAAAGCAGAATGGTACATTTGTTACAATCAATGAACTTATATGCACACTCCATTATCACCCAAAGTCCATTATTTACATTAGGTTTCACTCTTGGTATTGTACGTTCTATGGGTTTTGGCAGATGTATAATAACATGTAGATACTGTTAAAATGTGCGAAAGTTCACTGTCCTAAAAATCCTCTGTGCTTACCTACTGGGGAATTTTAAATTAGAAAATGTGTTTCTCCACCATGGGAGGCAGGTAACATCTTAGTTCAGATTTGATTCAGAAAGAAAACTTCAATGAGTAATTGAATGAGAGAATGAATGAATGAATATGCAAATCGCACCCATGTATAATGAGATTTTTTTCAGAGCAGGCCCAATCTGGATACATGAAAATTTAGAGACTTATATCCAGACCTGGCTTTTGAATGAAAGCATGGCTAGAACATCGGTGGGGGCCATTCTGCTGCGTGAGCTTGCGTCTCTCTCCAGACACCCTGTGTGTGGTTCCAGAGTGATGAGCACTCTATTCTTTTAGGGTGGAACCATCCTTCTCTGCAAGGCATGCAGTCTGGCTAGACCCATGGTGTGGACAGAAGGGGAGAGATGAGTGAGCTGTGCAGGATGCCTGAGAAGTAAGGAATTGAGCAGGTATCCTGGAAATAGAAACCATCCCTCTGGCAATGATCAAAGGGAAAAATCGCTTTCTCTCAAATTCAAATCCTTTGGTTGATTACACTCAAATATGGTGAAAGATATTGATCCAAGAATCATTTTGTTTAAAGAGTATTATTAAACTTGTACCAGTTGCATGGTGTTCAGTAATCAATAAGAGAATCTCCTTCACTGTGGGGATCCCTCAGTCTAATGGAAATGATAGCTATGCACAGTTAACTAGCAATGCACTGCTAGTATGAATGTGAATTTAAAAACTAATTCATCCAGTCTTCATGTGGATATCACATCAGCTGATTCTAGAGAGACAGATAAATGTTACTGTGTAATAATTGTATGTATTTCTGGGATTTTAGTTATTAATTTTAGAATTGAGTTTACCTGCTCATGTGTAAAGTTTAATAGAAGGGTCATTTATTTTGAACTTATACAGGAATGCTATATATTTCCTAACACTTATGTACTTAATAAAAGTATTAAAACTTGTAACCATTATAAACATCTTCGCTGAATTTTGTATGTGAGTCCTGAGAAACTATATAGACACCATTGAGTCATTAGAAAAAACTATCAGACTAATAAAAATCAAATGAAATTCTGTAATGACCAGGTCGAACAGAGAAGCACGAAATAGAAAAGTAAGAAGAGCAAGACACTACCAAACTATTTAATTAGAAGTACTGGATGCAAACTCTTTTAGTCAAAGTGGAAAAACACAAAATAGAAAAAATATGTTCCAATTATGAGCACTGCAACAAATTTGCATATGCTTTTTTGGTTGCAAGCATCTCTCTCTTCACTGGCTTAACTATGTCCCTCACAGTCAAAAATCATAGTTCCAGTTTTTTTCTTTTTTAACGCCATTAACAAGCTATTAACACATTAACACATTTTGGCTAAATAGTCTTTGATAGATATTTTCAGGGATTAGTATTTAGACAAAGGTAACATATGTTGCTTCAAAGAATTTCATTATCGGGTGGTTTGATCATGAAGTTAATTGTTTACTAAAATAAATGAATAAATAAAATGTTTTAGCATTTTATTAATAACTGAGAACATTTAGAATGTTGTGTTATTTTTAGTAGAAACAGATTTCTTATAATTCCATAAAATGTACTAAAATATAATCTTTAAATTAATCCATAGATATTGAATCTACAAATTAACTAATTTATAGCTAATTTATTTATTTTAAAGATTTACTTATTTATTTTAGAAAGAGAAAGAGTGCAGGAGCAGGGTAGAGGGAGAGAATCTTAAGCAGACTCCCCGATGAGCAGGGAGCCCGATGCAGGGCTCGATCCCACGACTCTGAGATCATGACTTGAGCTGACAAGAGTCAGATGCTTAACCAACTGAGCCACCAGGTGCCCCTAAAGCTAATTTAATATATGTGTGTTTAGAATCCCTAAATTGAGTGATGTCCCTAAGGTTAATTATGTCCTGTAGATTTGCAGTCTTTACAGATGGTATTAAATAAAAAGACTGGCCTTAATTTCTGGTACCATTAATTTAGAAGAAATGATGGTTTGGAATCTAACTACTACTACATTTTTCAGTTGAAATGAGGAGAAAATGCCAATCGATTTCTATGCAAAGTTGAGGGGATGGTGACTGAATTTTGGCTCACTGCTTCTGTACAAGGACCCTCTTAGTTCTCATCACAGAGTCTGTCAGATAAACAATCCTGTCTAACTGCAACCCTTCAGGTTTCCCTTCATTCCTGGATTTGACAGGACTGGCCATGTTTTTGCTGAATTGCTGGAGGAAGAAACGGCTCCAAAATCTTAGTGGCTGGACTCAATTATCAGTGGCTCAGCAGGGGTCTCGGCTCATCTCTCAACTACAGCTGATGCCTGTGCCCAGGATCCCCTTGGTAACAGGAGGAGAGGGGTGTGAGTCTTACATTGGCTCTTAGAGCTACTTCCTGGAATGGACGCTTCTGGTCCCATTTCAGTGGAAATACACGACCACACCGAACTCCAAAGGGGCAGGGAGCTGCCGTCCTACCATGTGCCTGGAAGGAGAGAGCCAGGAGAATGTGGCAGACAGCTCCGCTGCTCACACTTTGGGGTCTTAGTCCTGGGTCATCGCTGCATGTCACTGCTACTGAGAAGAAGAAAACCCCCAACACGGGTGATTTATGATAGTGGCCTGACTGTAGGTCATCTGGAAATACTGGCATTATCCGTCTCCATGTTAATCGGCAGAAAAGTATCAGCATCACCAGATCAGATGCACAGGATGACTCCAGGCAGCAGTGCCCAGCTGAGCACCAGCCAGGTAATCTGAGAGTAATGAAGGAATCCAGTCAGCTGTGTGAAATGATTAAGAGAGTACTTAAGGGGCACCTGGGTGGCTCAGTCTGTTGAGCGTCCAATTCTTGATTTCGACTCCAGTCATGATCTCAGGGTTGTGAGATGAGCTGTACGTCAGGCTCAGCACTGGGCATGGAGCCTGTGTAAGATTCAACTCACATACTCAATCTCTCTCTAAAAAATAAAAATAAAAAAAATAAAAGCTTGTTGTTCATACGGTGTATTTGAGAGGGGTACTTAGTAATCCATTAGTACATAACACTCCAGGTAGGACTTTTTTAGTCTTTTTTTGGGATTTAGTCATTAGATCAAAGAATGTGAGGTTTTTTGTTTTACTTTTTGTTATTGGAGCCCATCACGTTTGACTCTAAGCAGAACCCCTGATTTTTTTTTTTCCTAAGTGTGCTCAACGTGGGGCTGGAACTCACAATCTTGAGATCAAGACCTGAGCAGAGATGATGAGTCCTACACTTAACCGATGGAGCCCCCAGGTCCCCAGAATCCCTGCTTTCACGCGAACAAGGAACTTCCATGGGGGTGAATAGGAGCTGAGTTCTTCAGTTATTGGGGATGTGCTCATGCGGATGTCTCAAACACCAGATAAAACTGAGACTTAGTAAGATGAGGTGGGGCTGAGGGGATAAATTTGTCACATAGAAGGAACATTTGTCAACGCTCGAATAGAATTCTTGCGGCTGATACTGAAAACAACTGAGAGACATCTCTGATAGCATAGATGGAGGTGATGATCACGGTCAAGGTGAGACCTTACGCAGTCCATCTTTCTATGCGGCGCCTGGCTGGCTCGCTCAGTTGGGATACCGACTCTTGATTTCAGCTCAGGTCGTGATCTTGGGGCTGTGGGATGGAGCCCCACGTCCAGCTCTGTGCTCAGCATGGAGTCTTCTTGTCCCTCTCCCTCTGCTCCACCCCCCGCTCTTTCTCTCAGATAAATAAAATCTTACAAAAAATAAATTATAAGGTTTTTTCTTTTTGTTTATCTGATTATGTATAAAAATGAATAAAGAACTCTGTTTTACATAAATATTATATCTAGTATTACATAAGAACACTGAGCTTGTAAGGTGGTGGCTGTTTTCTTTCTACACCCCAACAGGTGCGACTCAGTTTCTCTCAAGTGATCATTAATCAGTTGGAGGCAGATTCTCTTGTCTGGGACATAGAAACCATTAGAGAACATTAACTCTCTCGAGAACAATATCACTTCACAATAGTGATGGAAACAGCACCATCCATACCCTTATGCTATTTGTAAAATGAAGGTTTTCATTTTTAAGGAATTTCCTAAGTATCTTGATCTTTGAGCCCACTGTTCCCCACAGAACGGGAGAGGTTTGGTTCAGAGCTGCATCTGTATGATGACATTACCTCTGTGGTTTTTAATATCAGGACTTCTTAATGAAGCTGTTGCACTGTGTAAACTTTTATTCTAAAATTGAACTACCCTAATATGCTCACTTCATCTGGTCTTCAATTTTAACTTTTTCATTCAATAATTTTTCACTAATACTAATGCATACTTCTCTTTCAGTTAACTTTCTCCACATCTTTTCGGGGTTGGCAGGTGAGGCGGGGAGACCCGGGCTCTGGGGCTCCACGCATCCTAAAGATGTCCTCGGAGGCTCTTGGTCTTGTCCCCAGAAAGAATTCAGGGACAGACAGACACGCAGCACAGCGGACGAGCCACGCGAGCGGGAAAGTTGACTTGAGCAGACAGGAGAACAGGTGCGCTCCACAGAAGGAGAGCGCGCGGTGCGCCCTGGGGTGGGTCTCTGTCTTCTACGGACAGTTGTTAACGAGGGGGTGGAATATTCATTACTTGGGGCCGGAAGCAGCGGTTCCCGCTTTTTGTTCCTAATTTGGTCAGGGGTTTCCGTCCTGGCCAACGGCATCGTGGGCCCGGCTGGTGCGACGCGGCTTCCGGTGCGCGCTGCCCCGACGGGCCTCTGACCTGCCTGCGAGCGAGCTGGCTGCCCCTTCTTCCTGGCTGGCCTCCAGGTATGCTGCTGGAGCCTAGCTGCCCGTTCTAACAAGGGCATAGTTCCTGTGCCCTGTATTATTAGTAAACGGCTTTTTATTCAGTAATGGATGGAGAGTATTCGATTTTGCCCCATTTCATGTTTCTAATAATATTTATTTAAAATGATGTCCTGTCAAGTTGGTATGTTTCAGAATTGGTATAATCACAAGAATATATGCTTAACGAATTTTCAATATGATCTCTGTACATCCTCAAAGGACTTCATTATGTTGGCACATGAGGTATTTCGTACATCATCATTATATATACATATCCTGTGCATTTTAAATATACATTGCATGATATATTTCTAATACAGTATTATATTCCCTTATTTATATTAGATTGTTTTTAAAGTTTTATGGTAATATTTTCACACATATTTGAATGTGTTATTACCAAACATGGGACATAAATTCTTTTCATAATTATTTAAACATGTAATAAAATCCAGCAAACCTCCACATCTATTATTGAGATGTTTTGGGGTAAGGCCAGTAGTGTGTGAAAATAATTTGCATTTGTGCTGTCAGTGAGGACTGGTCCTTGTCCAGCGCTAGAGATTAGAGAAGCAGATGACTATCCGACCCAGAGATGGCCCTGCCACAGGTCTGCTTACCTCCTCAATCTAGACAATGGTTATAGCCTCGTCAGCCTTTTCAGGAGCTACAGAGAAAAGTTTCCAAATCGTGGTCCTCTATGCATGAAAAACCTAAATATTTTCAACATCATGTATTTCAGTTTTGCAGAGAATATTAATGGGAGGGTAAAATGAAGTTATTTCCAGTGTTTTTTATTTAAATCGAAGTCTATGGTGTCTGTACGAACTTTACATTTTCTCATGATTATGACTAGTATTGCCTCACCACATGGAAGTGAAATTGGATTTTGTAGGAAAGAATATGGGGAAGATAAGAGGGTGATGGATTTGAAGGAGATGGGAACAGGTGTGAAGCTGGGATTCCCCCAGAGTTCCATAGACTTCCCACCTACACATTTTTAGGAATCAGCTTCATGACGCCTCTTCCAGGAAGTCTGCCATGGTTGTCAAGACTGGGTTGGGGTTTGTAATTACAATTATATAAACAGTAAACATTGTGAATTTCCCCATATCCTATGTAGCTCTTCACAGAATGTTAGAATTTCTTGCTCTCCAGATGTATGCTTCTTCTGGCAGGAATTACATCTGATGAGTGCTGAATTCATGCTGGTTGTATAATAATTGTTCAGTGCATGAGTGCCTGTCATTCAGTCTGGGAAAGCTACTTGGGCTGTCGTGCATTTGTCTTTAGAGAGGAAAAGAAACTGTGGCTAGCTATTCAAAGTCAGAACATTTGGAAAAGGATTTTCCATCCTGTGTGTGTGTGTGTGTGTGTGTGTGTGTTAGGGCAGTGAAGTGTTCTTGACAGAAATCAGGATTTGAGTTCTAATTCTGGTCCTTCAGTGGCATCTGAATGTGTGTGTTGTTGGACAAGCCTCCTAACCTTTCTGGGAATCAGTTTCTGCATTCATGAGAATAAGGCCCTAAACTCAATTTCCAGGGTTTCTTGGAGCACCTACATTATTATTCTGTGAAAACCAACTTGCTATCAGTGACAAGGATGGTTCCCAACCTGTGTGAGCTTCTTCTTGAGGTAAGGATGGGTATTGCCTTGTTTTGTCAAATGTCCATGAACTGTAGTGGAAGCAGGTAACATTGAGAACTTTCCTGATTTATGGCAAAGGAATGCTGCTCATTCCCGATTCTTTTTTTTTTTTTTTAAGATTTTATTTATTTATTTGAGAGAGAGAGAATGATAGACAGAGAGCATGAGAGGGAGGAGGGTCAGAGGGAGAAGCAGACTCCCTGCCGAGCAGGGAGCCCGATGCGGGACTCGATCCTGGGACTCCAGGATCATGACCTGAGCCGAAGGCAGTCGCTTAACCAACTGAGCCACCCAGGCGCCCTGCTCATTCCCGATTCTTGCCAGAGATTCAGAAAGGGAAATTATGGCTGAGTTGCTTCTGAAGCATAGATCTGAAGATAAACCACCATTGGATAAGTAGAAGGTAAAGTAGAAGCAGCCGCTACTGTCCCAGTGAGACCCAATCAAAAGTTACCTGGCTTCTTTTCTCTCCCTCACAGTTGTCCTGGAATGGTCTGTGATTCAGAGACCCAGATACCTTCCAAGTCAGTGCTCTGTCCTATGGTACATTGTCATCTGTTTAATTAAAGCTGGGCTGCTCCTGATTGTGGTTTCAGTTGAGGCGTGCGTGGGATATGGTTGGGGGAGAGAGGAATGCAGGGAAGTGCATGTCTCACTCTGCACTTAGAAGCAAGAGGAATTGGGGAATGTTGTCAGTCTGCAGTTATGTTTCCAGGAAGAATGGTAGAAAGGACTTTGGCAAACAACTTAAAGTCTCTACCAATTTTATGACTTTCAGTAATTGGGAGTGAAATGATCAAATGCATCCAAGATACAATTTGAATCATCATTATACCTTTTTTTTGACATATCCAATATCACATTATAAATATGTAATTCCATGGTTAGATATTTTTATAGCAACCCATACAGTAGAATGCTATGTAGTTCTTAAAATCATTTATAATGATTTATATTTATAATTATTTTTATTATATTATATATTATTTATATTTATTATTTATAATAATGATTAACAAAGTCCCCTTCTCTCTCTCAGCTCTGACCAGTGATTCTGTGCTGTGTTTGCTTTCTTTCTTTTTTTTTTTAAAGATTTTATTTATTTATTTGAGAGAGGGAGAATGAGAGAGAGAGAGAGAGCCCATGAGAGAGGGGGAGGGTCAGAGGGAGAAGCAGACTCCCCGCCAAGCAGGGAGCCCGATGCGGGACTCAATCCAGGGACTCCAGGATCATGACCTGAGCCGAAGGCAGTCGCCCAACCAACTGAGCCACCCAGGTGCCCCTGTGTTTGCTTTCTGAACACCCAGCTGAGATGTGTGAATAAACATGAGGCTTCCCAAATCCTTTATGGCCCTCACCATGTGTGTAAATGAATAGTTAATACAATGGAAATGAGTACATCATATGCAGTGAAGGTAAACTAGCAAGATATGAAAAAAGTTATGAATTAACCAATTTTTATTTAAAATATTGCTTGGCAAAGAATAGCAAAGAGATTAGAAAAATAAAATTTTATTTTATTTTTATTTTTATTACTTTTAAGAGATTTATTTATTTATTTTAGAGGGAGAGTAGGGGTGGGTAGGGGCAGAGGGAGAGGGAGAGAATCTCAAGCAAACTTCCTGCTAAGCACAGAGCCTGACATGGGGCTCGATCCCATGACCTTGAGATCAGGACCTGAGCCAAAATCAAGAGTCAGACACTTAACTGACTGAGCCACCCGGCGCCCATAGAAAAATAAAAATTTAAATGTTAGTATTTGTTATCTTTGGTGGTAGAATTTAAATCATATTCATTCTGTGTTTTTTTCTATTTATCCGTATTTTCTAAATTGTCACCACTGGCATACATTTATTTGGGTAGTAAGCAAAAATCAGTAAACATTTATTTTAACAAGTGAGAATTTTGTAATGACCCAGGAGAAGTTAAATTTATCACACTCAACTTCAGTTGTTGATTCTTATAGAATTAGTGGTCACTTTGGCCAACAGTAGCCAAGTGGTCTCACAAAGAAAATGAGCCAGAAAACTTGGCAAGTTTAAAGAAATGGTAATTGTGACTTATGATCCTCTTTCACTGATGTGAGAGCTGTTCTCACAGTAAAGCAAATGCATCTTGTAACACATTCATATAAAGTCTTATCACAAAGCCCATAAAAGCACATAAATATCTTCCTCAAATCAGTGAAGCAAAATGTCTGGAATGAGTGCAGCATTTACAAGATGAGCACCCCACCGGCCTCTTAAACTCGAAATGGCTCTGTTGGTTAAAATATTCAGCAATCTATTATTTATCTGTCTGGATGGAGTTGGAGTTCTAGATTACTTTTGGTCACAACCAAATGAAACAAGGAAACGAACTTTTCATCATGGGAAATGCTCACGTCCCCCTGATAATGGAATATCGACACTTTCAGAGGCCATTTTTCTACAAGATTATGACCAGTAGCCATTTTAACTCGTATTCTTAAGTTAATCGGGTTGAGTTCATTTTCCTTTCTAAACCAAAAGTAAAAAGAGACTTAAAAACAGAAGCCGTGACATTATCGTCAGCAGATTCTTCTTTGACTGACAGTTTGTGACAGATGCCCATTCTGATGTACATAGAAACACGTATGCCAGTCACCTTGTCAATAAAAGAATCTTAACTGCAACCCAGTCGCTTGCTGGCCCTTCTATCCCGAAACGAAACTGTTCTTTGACCTGCGGGTGTAACCAGAAGTTTGGTTGTGGATTCTTCCTTCCCATGCGGTTCTTGGAACTTGGTTGGGCCTCAGCTGCGTTCACCCCCAGAGCTCTGAGCCATCACCCACCCCTTACGCAGAGACAGGAGACAGTGGGCCAGCCTTTCCTATATCTCTACCGCTTAGTAACCAAATCTCTTAAGACTCCACTTGGGATGCACTGATTCTGGCTTTAGGGGGTCATCTCTGATGCTTGGCTTAGTTTTTGAGAAACTGAAGAATTGCATCTGGACTTTAACATAAGGCAAATATTACTGATGACACGGCCACATGGTGAGGGCTCTGAAGCATTTGGGAAGCCTCGTGTTTATTCACACGTCTCAGTTGGGTGTTCAGAAAGCAAACCCAGCACAGAACATCCTCCAGAATTACTGGTCAGAGCTGAGAGAGAGATAAGGGGCCTTTGTTAGTCATTATTCTTCAGCCACAGACAAGCTGCATGGTATACAGCAAGTCTCCGAACTGTCTTCTGATATTCAGATAATTTGGAATACCTGCACTTATGTATAAAAAGCTTCTTGAGGGGCGCCTGGGTGGCTCAGTCGTTAAGCATCTGCCTTCGGCTCAGGTCATGATCCCAGGGTCCTGGGATAGAGCCCCGCATTGGGCTCCCTGCTCAGCGGGGAGCCTGCTTCTCCATCTACCACTCCCCCTGCTTGTGTTCTCTCTCTCGCTGGGTCTCTCCCTGTCAAAAAAAAAAAAAAAAAAAAAAAAAGCTACTTGAGACAAATAGCTTTAATGCTGTCCTTTGTGGCTAGCAATATTTCTATAGCTGAGAACTAATTGGTTTAGTAATCCAGAATAGACTTAGGAACAATCAATACTGGCCTTAAAGAAAAGAATTCTTTTTACCAGAACTTGCTGACATTTCTTGGGAGGGCAGGTGTTTCTTACATAAGCTTGTTTCATCCTCCTACCTTTCTACTCCAGAAAAAATGCTAAAACAAGCATGTGTGCAATGACAACTGATTTGCAGGTGGATATTTGGAGAGAATTTTATTATCCTGAAACTTAAGTTCATATCTCCATTGCCACAGTTTTCTGTTTTAGTTTAAGCACTAATTTTCCTCAAGTGATTATGTGAAACATCAAGGGCCTAAAAATTATATTAGGAAATAGAAATAAATAAGGGCCTTAAATTTACTTCTGAAAATAGAAAAGCATCTTTTGCAAGAAGTGCACAAAACTTTGGTTTGGGAATTACATCAATAAAATTGTGACATCATATATTAGGGTTCTCCAGTGAAACAGAGTCAATAGGAGATATCATTCTATTATCTATCATCTATCAATCATCTATGTATATTATTTATCATCTATCATCTATCAATTATCTATCTATCTATCTATCTATCTATCTATCTATCTATCTATCTATC